>NC_143223.1:8947751-9250782 GCF_030267445.1 Bombyx mandarina
AGGTAATAAAGTGGGAGGGTGACGTCTTCCGCTTCGCTACCTTCCCTCTACAATGCTACCCGTATAATATATTTATTTATAGACATCATATTTTTTATTTCACACGTATCTTTCCTAGTATTTTTTCAAGGGAATATTCGTAGTCGACTGGTATGCGTATTGTGTTTTACAGTTTTTTTTGTGCAAATATTTTTTTATTGCCTAGGTGGATGGACGAGCTCACAGCCTACCTGGTGTTAAGTGGTTACTGGAACCCATAGACATCTACAACGTAAATGCGCCACCCACCTTGAGATATAAGTTCTAAGGTCTTAGTATAGTTACAACGGCTGCCCCACCCTTCAAACCGAAACGCATTACTGCTTCACGGCAGAAATAGGCAGGGTGGTGGTACCTACCCGTCGTGTCTCGAATAATATACCTACAATGGATGGTGGTAATGCATGTTGTGAGTCTATTTTTGAAACGCACTTGTTACGTGGAGGATTGTATAGCAGTTTGTCCAATGACACTTAAGCTTTAAGCTGGGTTAGTGTGGGTTCAGGACATTTGAGAAGCTGCAACACAACGGAATTTGCGCTGAGGAATCTATAGCCTCCAGAAATCTTCTTTATATATAAAAATGAATTGCTATTTGTTAGTCTCACTAAAACTCGAGAACGGCTTAACCGATTTGGCTAATTTTGGTCTTGAATTATTTGTGGCAGTCCAGAGAAGGTTTAAAAGGTAGATAAATATGAAAACGCTCAGAATTAAACAAAAATAACAAATTTGTTTTTCCTTTGATGTGTCCCCCGTCGGACGGATTCCTTTTGTTTGTTTTAAGTTTATTTTATACAAAAGTTTAGTTCTTTTATTTATCGGTTGACGCACTACGAAGTCTGCCGGGTCAGCTAGTCGCTTATAAATAGAAGTGTGTTAAAAATGTGTTAAGTAATCATCTGCAAATATTAATCTTACTATTTTTATATGTCTAGACAATAACAACACTCAAAATTACGAAACTAAAAGTTTTTTAAAGTGCCGTTTCTAAAGTATGAAAAGCGTGTCTTTAATGGGGCTTAGAATTGTTAATTATGTTTCAGAAAAACCGTAATACGAACTGAGCTTAAAAGTTCTCGGTGTATGCTTAACTGTCGCTGTTAAAACTTAAGTGCTTTCATGCTGTTTCAACGTTCGTCGAATAAGTTTCATATATGTAATTAATTATTCCGATTTAAAGTTTGGCTTTTAAAATAGAACTTTGCTTTTGTCACTTAGAATTTTGAAAGATTATGTTAGTTAGTACATTTTCTATACTTTGCAGCTTAACCGTCTTACTTCTTCAATAGTACTTCATATTGAGATATTCATTTATGGCATATAATGTTGTATGTACGTGTGCACATGCAATATCTCGTATCCATGCATAGGAGATATTGAATGTAATATTTGTTTTTATATTACAGGATCGTATCTAAAAATCATTTGAAATTCATTTTACATTTTGAAGCCACGTTTTATGTTGTTAATTATTAAATTTGCTGATTTTTCAATACTTCAGAATTTCCATGGTGACGGATAGTAATTTAAACGGAAAATGAAACCGTAGTAGTATTTTAATCAAATGTTGGTGACAGGTGAATTAATCGGCACAAAAACGACAGTCTGAAAGAAGGCGATCCATTTAATTTGGCGTCTAGACCCATCTACGCAAGTACAACTCAAGATTATCGTCTTCCAGTCCATTAGATTCGCAGCCAGACTAGTTCGACCCCGGAGAATTCTTCCTAACGTTAATTAATCAGGAGACAGGTGAAGTCACAACAAATGGGCACAGCGCATTAGAACTAAGACGTTTCTGCCGTGTTTAATAGCCCCAGTATAAGTTGTTTTAGTCTTACGAGCAAGATGAAATATACATTTGATGTGGATATTAAATTTTGCTGACTTTTAAAATACAAAGTATGAACACGACTCATAGCTGAATTGAATTTTTTAACTTAGAGTATTTTTTATTGGAATGTGATTTCATCATTTTAAACGGACTAGTAGTCCTGCAGTATTCGACTATAATTCATTTAAATTTTAAGTTTAAACATTATTATGGTTCTATTGTCTAAGACTATTTTACTTCTATAATCACACATTTCGCCAAGACTACACTATAGACAAATAATATTAAAGATAAACAATATTAACCTATTCTCAATTTGACCACAGACTTTAAGCAATAACAAAAGGTTGACAGTAAACAAAGAGTATATATATGTGTGTGTGTGTGCCAAATACATGGTAGTGTGTGTAATCTATATTCTCTATAAGTGTGGGAAATTTCATACTCCTCCATCCACAGAATTTTCGTAAAAAGGGGTACAAAGGGAACTTTTGCTTCATGGGTAAGGTCAGAAACAATTGATTATCTCAGAATTCGAAGACGACAAATAACAGTTTAACTAATTAACATTCAGCCTTTGTTTTTCTTTGGGCTCAGTATCGTAGTAGAATGTCATTAGCAGCGAGTGGAGGCTCTCGTTATATTTTACGAGCTATACAAAGCACGAGCAACCCTTTAAGTGATTCAACTGGCTCTTAATAGACGTTATAATAAACTTTAACGATACACTCAATGTTATTGTAACAGTATATAATTTCATAATATAATTGCGAGCTTTGTTTAGGTTTATATTGTTGTCATTGTTTGTCTCAATTTTACTAGTTATTTTACGATTCATTTTCATATTCATATTCATCATCAGATTTCGCTGAATGTTAATGGTTGGCAAGCGATCGTTGAGATTTTGTAATAACTTCACGGGATCTAACCTTAATTGCAAATAAGTTTTCGAAAATAAGAAACTTCAGAAAGGTCTTTGTAGCTTTATGTCATTAAATTAACGTTAAAGTAATTCAAATAAACCGTTTAGTGGCTTACTCAGAACTGAAATCTCGATAGAAATTTTCAATTTACATTAAATAGAAAACAAAAACCAACTATGATACAAATGAGTCGACTATTATCAAAGGCGGCAATCTGACTTTTGGACAATGATTGGTAAATCAGAAAAATGAATTATTGACTTTGTATTCCATCGGCAGTTACAAAACTCTTCAGAACGACATCTTAGATAAATAACAGGTTAACTATTAACCTTTATTTAATGCAGGTTTTGAACCGTATCCTTTGAAGGAGACGATTATATTCAAATCAATCTATATTGACATATCAATAAAAAAAATTTGTCCAAATGCACAGATTGCCACCTTTGATAATAGACGACTCAAATAGTCTTTCTATCTATCAAAAGGTTTGTTCGCTTCAAGATTCAAGACTTGAGGAACACACAGATGTGGTCATTGGTCCACGTGATTTATTTTATTACTTCGACCGTTTACACGTTGTGTAACACTGAATCGATTTACGCCACTGATATAACTTCGAACGGAATAGCGGTCCTGATTTAGTATAAGTACCTTAATAGAAAAATAGCCTTCTTCTTAATATGTATATAATGATAACTTTCATTCTAGATTTCAAAAGAAAAAAAATCATCTTAAACTATTTCTAAGATCATTCTGTTTCTTTTGTCATTGCTCAGTGAAAATAATTATTGAAAGCTTGAATCGTCTGATTTTTTTTTGTCCAATATCAAAAAAGTTGGAATATAACTTTAGAAATTATTTTTTTCACGTTACTTGGAATTAATATTATATGAAGAATGGCGGTGGCAGGTTTTAGTCATAATCGTTTTTCGTGTCGTCTAGTCACGTCCTTTTTAATGGAACCCAGAGTAAACATGTCGAATATCTTGATAGGAACACGTTGTAAAGTTTTAAAATAACGGGAATAGTTAGCTAAGATTATATTACTGATAATTAGTAGATACACACTTGTTATTTAGATTCAAACGTATAAATTTGCCTTACAATCTATCTACTCTCAATAGTAGACCTTAATTTTTTAGTGGAAAATCTGTTATCGCATTCTATAGATGAAGAAGATATACATAAATATATGTAACTTTATATGTATAAGGTTGAACTCTCAGTTGCTTTAGAAAACATCTTCGAAACTAATATAACTTTAAAAAATAGCAGGATCATCATCCTGCTATTTTTTATCCTATTTACCCGCATATAACATAATTTAAAATACTCGGAAAAAGTATATTATATTTAAAAACGGTCCAAAAATTTTAATGTGAATAAAAAGGTCTGTAATTGATATTGAAATTTATCTCCATAGACAATTTATGAATGCAAGTTGTTGGCCTTTAGTTTTCTTGAAGCGTTTTATCTTTGAGCGGTAGCCGCAAACTCTGGCCGCCTCAAACGCAAATCGAATAGACTTGAATCTTTCTTGAAGATCTGATAGAATATGTATTAGTCGTGTCGTAGTGAGTAAGTTGAATAAAAATCTTCAGTAAATCTTTTCGGAAATCAACTGCGTTACAAAAACAAGCCGTGAATCGGAATTCATAATTAAAATAATATGGCATTACACTCGATTTGTTTCGAGATGTGACATCCCTATGCGTTGTCTTTCTTTCTGTATCTTCGTTATCTTAAGCCGATATTTGAATTTTTGGCGGGAACGCGAGGAGTGAAGTTGTGTGATTTGTTTTATTTTGTCTATTTAGTGTTTCTTCAGGTTTAAATGTGTAATAACGGTGGTTTATTAACTGTTTAATATCTGTGAAAGTGCACAAATGTGGGAAAATGAAACAAAGCCGCTGGACGCAACTTCTCGGGATCCTCCAAAAAGTCCACTGAAAAAATCTTAGTAAATGACCACCATTTTACTAAGATTATATTTCATCCCATATCATCTCATTTCATTTAATTTCATCCCAGTTGATTAATGTCTCAAATTAATCATTTTCATTTCATTTCACTCCATATTATCATTTTTCATAAAAATAAGAATGTAAATTAAAATAAGACATGACTTAAAGGTCTTAGTTACCAGGTCATAAAATCACTTAAAAAAAGCCGATATTTAGAAATATTATAAAATAATTAATAATGAAGTTCTAACAGAGTACCAAGGTTGTTAAAGGACGGGCTGTCCACACAGTAGCGGAATAAGTCTACTTTTTCATTAAAATATTATAGGGAAACTTTTTAACAACGTCATTGCCATTATTATAGTACAATGTTTCTTGAACACTAGATCTCAATAATATTAAGTGTATTATCTATGACCAGAGGGAATTAGAGCTCGCTCATTCATCCTACTCACGCTACTATGTTTAAATAAAGTAACACTATCACAACTACGACGCTACTTCAGTAAAACTTTATAGCATTGATTTACCGTGAGGTTTCAAATATAAAAAAAACACTTTATTATGTAAAACATGGCTTGAATCACCTTTTATTTGAAGAAAAAGCTGAGGTAATAAACAAAAAAGTTTAGGTAAGTCTGAAGAGTAAATATTTTCACACTACTTGTCGGTGGTTATCGAACAAGAAGCCCTCGGTACGGGCACTCTTCCCCTGGAGGGATCTTTTGTACTTTATTGACATTTACTTTCTGAGGGTAAATAGGGCGTGAGGGGTCTTTCGTGTTTTTGCCGCATAATGCCACTTAACTCTTCCTATGCAGTTTTAATATGAAACTTGGTTGTTGTATTTTCGTGTCGGTTCTTCTATTGATTAAAAAAATCTTAGACCAGCAGACGGTCTAAGGTCAACGTCGTTTGTCGTTATTACCAGTGCCGAGAATATAGGCAAGTAGTTGTAGAATCTGTCTACAAAGTGCATTGTTGTTTCACGAGAATTCCTTATGATCTAATATGATGATATTTACGAAACAACAGTTTGCATACATCGGCAGGCGATTAAATATGTATTATACCACATATTATATATTAATACATGATTACTCTCTTAATATTTTAATGGCCATAAATTTTTTTATTGCTTAGATAGGTGGATAAGCTCACAGCCAACTTGGTGGTAAATGGTTACTGGAGCCCATAGACATTTTCAAGGTAAATTCGCCACCCATCTTGACATATAAGTTCTAAGGTCTCGGTATAGTTACAATGGCTGCCTCACCCTTCAAACCGAAACGCATTACTGCTTCACAGCCGAAATAGGCAGGGTGGTGGTAGCTACCCGTGCGGACTTACAAGAGGTTCTACCACCAGTAAAAATGGTGTCTTCTTTATGCTACAAACAGACTAAGTTGTGTTACTGAATATAGAGATATCATTTATTTCACTAGTGTTTCATAAAACACCAGTACCGTAATTTACTTTCAAATCCAATCATAATATTTCTCAAATCAAAGTAGTCTTCAAAATATATTTCTGTATTACGGAGCTCGGTGAATTGTTACTGAAAGAGGTTTAAGAACGTTTTATCTATGCGAGCCACCCTTTTGTTTTAGTCCAGCAACTTTGCGAACTAACTTCGGTTCGAAAGGAAACTTTGAGTTAATCTTTTGAATAGTATCGGAGATTTTCCGTTTCAGGCTGAGTAGTTTCACTGAAAGGTGGCTAGAACAGTGTGTCGGGGATAAAACTTGATGGAAACGAGGCGGGTAATGCAATATGTATCAGTTCTGGAGGACAAAAACAACGAAAGAAAATACTTCGTGCATCGGCATCGAATAGTTTCAGTGCCTATTCTTGTTTATGGCAAAATTTATTGTATTGCGAAATATAAATTCTTGGAAAACGTTTTTAGACTTTTTTTTTGTAAATTAAATACCTCGTTTGCGTTTAAATCATACGAATAAATAAGAAAAGGGTAAATTGAAAATCAGATAATTTTTTTGGACATTCAAATTATAGACAACACTACGGTCCGCTTAGTAGCGGGGGCTTATAAGCATTGTGTGTGTGTGTGTTGTGTTGTAGTCCTAGGGTACCCCGTTGGTACATAGGGCCCTCACAAGCTGTCTCCACTTGACCCTTTCTTGCGCTTGCTCCTTGACATCACTCCAGGTCACGTCGGAATTCCTCATCTTATTCTCCACGGTGCGTCGCTAAGTATGTACACGGGCGATCAGGTCTTCTCCTGCGAAGCGGTTGCCACTCAAACGCGATGGATGCTGCGTTGAATCCGCATTTTAAATATTACTAGTGGTCCCGCAGTAGTCGAAATTCGACTATATAAATTGAAATTATAAATTTCAACATTAATATGGTCCTATTGTTACTGATTTTGCCAAGACTACACTATAGAGCTTCGATCAATAATACTACTAGATTCGCGATTAGCGCTTCAAAAACGGCCCGAAAAATAAGACCACAAATTTATTTCAAATTAGTATGGTCCAATCATAGCCAACACTAAGACGTCAAAACGCTGCAATGCGCGTTCAAAAACTGAGTAAAAAGCCACCGTAACACCAAGGTTTTGGAAGGAATATCTATTTTTGGTAAATTTATATTATTAAGTGTTTTTCATAACATAATAAACACAATTATATTGTAAATAAAACACAATTTACGAATATTGTAATTGTTTGGCCAATGTTTGCAACAAGGCACCAACTATTGTAACAAACATCACCTATTCTTGGACAGGGAATGCATAGAGTAGTTTTGTTATTTTATAATGTTATTTTTGTTTGTAGATTTCCTAGTAGCCCCTTGTCGCTGTGCACAATGGATATATATTGTCGCGAAAGAAAGAGGAGAAGAAATATAGAACCCTTATAAAAATTCTAGAATTGTTCAATGGTGGTGGCAAATCAATGCAAAAAAGTATTAAAAAAACTTTATATGTATGTGTAAATATTTTAAGCGTATATGCTGAAAAGGATTTGTTTTCTGTGGGAAACGAACACAGCCATAAAATAAGCCTAAATTAAACTGATTATAGAAAAATTCATTGATATAAGATTACATTATATTTGTAAAAAAGAAACCGCACATATAAAAATGACTTCTAAAAGACAGCTTTATAACAAACTGAATCTGTTTAAAGGTAATTAAATCTACATTATTGTTTTAATTACTTCTGTATAAAGAATACGTGGAAAACATGTTTCGTGTTTCCTTTCATATTTTTTTTACTTTATTCAATTTTATTTTTTATCACCTATTTGTTGTAATAGGGCCAATGTAAAATATTATCTACTACTTTTTTGAATCGGTCAAAAATAGTTGCGACCATACAAAACAAACCTAAAACAAATATGTATATTCTGCAACTCTATGTCTTTCAATACTTACTGTGTTCTGAGCATTGAAATGTAATACCAAGAACTACATCTAGTTCCACAATACAATAAGCACGAAATTTTAAACAAATATTTTGAACCTAATAAATTAGGTTTTAAGTATCATTTTAGAATAAATATTTTTGTACTGATGACTTTTTTGTTCAAGTGACATTTTAAATTTATTCCATAATATTCTTTTTCTGACGAAAGGACCTAAATACATATATTTTGCAATAGTAATTAAACTTTATGTTTAAGTGTTAAGGTTTATAATAAACTGAAGTCGTTAACATTATTAAACTTTTTTCTAAGAAATGAAGATGTTTTCGTGTCTGCAAACGTGGCCACTGGAGCGTCTTATTTTTGTTCCTGATCCTTAATCTAGTACTATTATTGATCGAAGCTATAGAGTAATACTCGTAATATTAAAGATAAACAATACTAACCTATTCTCAATTTGACTACAGACTTTAAGCAATAACAAAAGTTTGACAATAAACAAAGAGTGTATGTGTGTTGTGTGTGTCAAATACATGGTTGTGTGTGTAATGTTTTCTTTATTGATTTAATTTATCTTATATGCATAATTTAAAAAAAAATATTAGCATTGTGCACTTCTTCTCTATATTCTCTATAAGTGTGGAAAATTTCATACTCCTCTGTCCGCGCAATTTTCGTAAAAAGGGATAAAAAGTTTTTGCTTCACGTATTAATATATAGATAAACATTAGCAATATCAAATAGTAGTCGTCAAAAAAATACTCTCTTAAAACCTACGTTTTACGGCTGCGGAAACCATTTCTTGGCTATAGTTCAAATGCGACAATTTCGAATGAGGACGATACATAATAGACTAGCAAATCAGTCCGATAAGTTTTTGTTAGTCTAGACATTTAAATTATTCCAAAAGAGCCGCATGGCTCACTTCGCAGTTAACATTTAAAGCGCTCGAAAAAGTGATAGACGTAAACACGTCCTTACGGATCCATCAGATCCAATAACCTTTGCATTAGACGCCTTCAGCTCTAACACTAGGAGCAGGCTTAGGGACCTCGGTAACCGTACTCGTTGAACTCGACAAAGAGTTCGCCGTGCAACCTAACCCATGAATCAGCTCGCTGAGTTTCTCGCCGGATCTTCTCAGCGGGTCGCGATTCCGATCCGGTAGTAGATTCATTCGCGAAGCAGCTACTCTTGAGCTGTTAGGTTTCCTTGGGAGGCGCTCGGGTAGCTGTTAACAAACCCCACCCCTTCTGGCTGAGCCTTTGCTCGCCCACCTGTCCTGGTGAAACTGGAAAGGCCTCCGGGCCACCAGTAATCCTTCAATCATAAAAAAAAAAGATGGACGTAACATGTAAATATTCGTTTACTCGCGAAAGTAAGCAAATCCTTTACAAGCCAATAAACCTACTTCTTTTGTCGGCAGATTCACTTTTACAGGTGTGTGGTAGGCAAAAGAAAAATATGATGTGGGGAAACGAATGCAAATATGTCAATGTCTATTTTTGGCGTTGATTAATCGCGAACCGTACACTTCCCGTTGCTAACGTTCGAGAAGTTTTTGTTCCTCTAGCGGATTCGTGAAACTAAGCACACTGGTTTCCGGCTACAAAGCAAGATTTGACGGATTGAAATTTATAGGGTGCTCTTACGATTTTGTTTTGTGTTTTTCTGACACAGTCAGATACAGTCTGACCTACTTATTGTACTCGTATGAGATATTTTTATTAAGCTACTTACAATGGAAGAAGTGATGTAGAAATAAGCGTTTCTGTAACAATAATGTGGAATGTTGTTGTTTGTTTTTGTTTTCGTTATTAAATAAAATTAAACATACTAAACTACTGAAACGTTTCAAAATTATTTCAGTGTCGATAACATCACCAGAAATATTATTGTAGGAATTATTATAAGTATTACGTATAGTAGGATATATGAATACATATTATACATCTATTTGTTTATTTATTTATTATAGCATAGTATAGGATTTTTATATCATATTTTAAATTATAGGAGTATTTCATTTACGCAAATGGATAATACTCAGAGCATTGTCCTCATATTTTTACAGGAAGATGAATTAGGACACTTTGACGATAGTAAAACCACAATTTACCATAATTCGGGCCAACGAAACTAAACCAGTGGTCCGTGCTGCGTGTAGGTTGGCATCGAAATGTGATAGAGGCCTGTACTGGTGCCAAATTGCCCTGTACGCTTATCATGTGGATTACGTACAACGGTCCGCAGTCAGGCTTTGTCAGAAAAATATCTACGCTTTATATACAGCAAGTCTTAAATATAGAATAGATTTCGACCGTTTGGAAATTCCATTGATTGGAAATGGCGCAATTACAAAGTTGTGACTTCGATTTGAAAAATGATTTTACAAAAAACGCATCAAATCAAATCTTTCGGCCTTCATTGAATGAAATATATTAATACTTATACTGTTACTAATTGATGATGAGTGAAAAAAAAGTTATGGCAAATAAAAAGCAACTGCATAGTGCTGTGTAGATTTTTTGTAAAGCTTTATCACTATGTAGCCCATTTGCGTATATATTTTTTTACAGCAAGCGGATTAAAATAAAATCCCAGTTTGATGCGATGCATCGCTGATGGGCACACGACGTTGAATCTGCTGCATATTTTTTTTACATGAAATTGTGGATTTTTCCAGGCCAAAGCGCTTCTAAAAGTCGATGAGTCGGAAAGCATCGGTCTCTTCGCTCGATTTGCACTGCAAATTGATTTTATGTGAGAAGGCTACGGGCTTTCTTAGAGTTTGTTTGTCATCATTGCGGTCGATTTAAAGTGTATTTTACATACACTTGGTCTTTGTTGAGTATTTGTTGTTATTAGTAAGAGGAATTCAAATACCTCATACTTTTCTGCCACTTGACCAGTTTTTATTCACGTAAAGCTTTCTTAAGTTTACCTTTAAAGAATATTATTCTCATGAGATGGTATGAGTCGACTATTATCAAAGCCGGCAATCTGACTTTTGGACAATGATTGGTAAATCAGAAAAATGAATTATTGACTTTGTATTCCATTGGCAGTCACAAAACTCTTCGGAACGACATCTTAGATAAATAACAGGTTAACTATTAACCTTTATTTAATGCAGGTTTTGAACCGTATTCTTTGAAGGAGACGATTATATTCAAATCAATCTGTATTGACATATCAATAAAAATTTTTTGTCCAAATGCACAGATTGCCACCTTTGATAATAGACGACTCGTATATGCTCTACCGATTTCTTACCGCAGCGTTATTACTTGAAACTTGTTTTTATTTTTTAATGTGTGGATTTTACTATGTTGTCTTTATATTAGTGGATATATTGGGTTCGTTTGAACGGGTTTACAAGTATCGTATACTTCTGCATTAAGTATTAAGGTTGTATTTTTGCATAAACTTGATACATAGTGATAAAGAACTTTTTACTTCGAAAGTCTTTTCTGCGTATAGCGTTATATTTACATTAAACCAGAATTTATTTCAGTTTTGTCAACCTAACTTTCTGAAAAGAATAAGAGCTAAATAAAATACCTTTGTAGAATACGTTGAATTTAAATTTGGAAGTACCACGTTATCATAATGGATAAAGATTCATGCGATACTTTCTTGGAAATGAAATTATCTAATTTGAGGCTGATAAGGTTGATTCACGTATTATGAATTGTAAATATTGTGAATTTATTTTATTACGGGCAAAATTTTATAAGGTCAGTTGACATGTTTAGCGAAAATAAAATACTTTAAATTATTAAATTTTCTCTTAGATAACAATCAAAAACATTTTAATAAACATGAAGTTTATTGGCGTACTGACAGAATAATATCTAGGTTTGGTTGTCACTTTATAGTATGGGCGGAAATTTTTACGAGAATTCTTTAAAAAAGATTTTCCTTTCCACCGTAATATTTTTATTTTTCCACCCATAACATTTCTATACAATCGAGACGAGTTGCGGAACGGTCCCTTGGAACACGTAACATATCGTAAGGAATATTTCTATGGTGACAGTGGCGTATCTTCCGGTTGCATCCCACAGGATACGGAAACACAATAAATCATCGGCCATTGTTGCGAAAGCCCAATTGACGTTGATGTCTCGCTCTCTCCTCCGCTTTGTGTACTCATCGTTCTAGTAACAGTGGAATTTTTGTTTTTCTTTCTAAACATTTTTTCTTTTTACTTGGTAATTCTATGTTGCTCAGATAAAACTTCAGAAATTTCTGGAGTGTTCCTAATTTAACCCAATTTAGTACTTTAAGATTTCAGTTACTGTACTGAATTTGTTTTTACACATTTTAAAAGGATAGATAGTTTTGTAATGAAATGAAACCAGCAGTTTGGGATTATATTAAAAATTGTGATATATTTCTTGTTAGACTATGAATATTTAACTGTACAAAATACATGATGTTCCTAATTTACATTTAATATTAATTAACAAAATATTTGTAATTATGTATCGTATAAGTATCATAAATATTATTCAATGGCAGGTGACGAGCGATCGTTTGTCAATGCCTTCCTTAACTTTACCGTAGCGAATTGTTGAGGCCTGAAACGTATTTTATTCCCTAAATTAAATAATATAATTCCAGAAATATAACAAGTATTCTATGTACATACAAAAAATTTAAAAACATTACGAATCTCAGCTGTCACTAAGAAATACAAAAATAATAATAAAAACCCAGAATAATAATAATAATAAATTGCAGAAAACCAAAAACAAAGAAGTTTTAACTTATCTCTATCTACATAAACAAAGCGAAGTGATTAACATTCACAAAACAAACAAAACCTTTTAAAAACTACTTGTAAACAACGGCTTCCCTTCCCCATAAATCATACCAAGGCCCGAAAGTGTGTCCTTCCTCTGGCAAATCGTTACCATCTGCTGCCCGTTTCAGCAGCTTTGTTCGAGGCAATAGCTGTGGTCTTTGTTGTTTTAAAGCTTCATTGAACTTTTGATCGTCGGACTCGCTATACGGGCCTTCGCTACGTCTATCCACAAATCTTCTGGCTTCCAATCGAGCCTCCTCTTGACGTATTTTCGACTTTTCAGCTTTCTTCGAATCCGTCTCGTAGTCGTATCGTGAGACACGTCGTTCTTGGTCACTGAAGTACGATATATTGGTCTCGTAGTATTTATCTTCTCTACGCCCGTTGTATTGTAAAGTGCTATCGTCGTAGCTTCTGTTTGTTCTGTTTCTGTTTCTTGTGTCTCGGGACTTCGACTCTGTGAATTCTTTCCTGACTTGACGTCTGTCTAATGAATAGTCGATCCTTGGTTCTCGTTCACGGCTCTCGAATTTCGGTCTTGATTCTTTCGTTGCGTTCCTGGATTCAGCTTGTGGGTATTCTTTCTTGTGATTCTTGTTGTTCTCAAAATTATTCGGCGAACGGTTTTTGTCGTCGACACTGGAGCGTTTTTTGTTGTATTTAAGAGTCCCTTCGTCATGTCCGTTGTATGTATTTTCGTCATGTGTTTCAATGTTATTACGTTCCATCGGAATACCGTAACGGTCAGTTGGTTGTTCGTTATCTTTGTACTTTAGGGTTTCTGATGAAGCCGAAAATGTTTTGATTTCCTTCGATGTATCTTTAAACGTTTTGAACTCCATAACCTTTGGTGGTGAACGTTCGCGTGTTGATGCCTTCACTTTTTCTGAAGATAACGTAGCCCTGACGTGTGGCTTAATAGGAGTTACTTCAATTTCTTCAAATTCTGGCATATAGGAGTTTTCTTTACGCTTCTTTACCTCTTCATCGCTCATCTGTGCTTGTCTACGTTTTTCAACTTCTTGTTGCTTCCTGGACGTCATATGATCATCAACTATAATGCAGTCATACGGGTCGGTACTCGAAGCTACAGAATTGACTTCTGAACTGCTGTCATTATCGTATCTCTGTAATATTTCTCTTCTCTTCACGGTTTTCATAACGAACCCTTCACCGTTTTCATCATTGTAAAAACTATTCTCAAAGTTAGTCTTTATGGTACTCGTATTGGTCAGATCAGAATGACGTGATTCGTTTCTCTGTACGAAGTCTTCGTGCTTCTCTTCGGCAATGGACTTTTCTGACATACTCTTCTTATTTATATTTTGTGTAGGTTGGTATCCTTCACGATTTTTACGGGCTTTTTCAATTTGTTCTTCGGTTTGTATCGATCCCAGGCTTCTTGCTTGCCGTATCCCGTTGTTCATTTTCATTTCCTTTCTATCAATGGTTTCTTTTGAACGATGTTGAACGTTTTCTTGGACAGCAGGCGTTTGAATTTTCTCAGGTATAGCTTGTTTTCGTGTTTCGGGAACCTCGGGGGCAGGTCTAAGCTCCTTTTTGATTTTAACAAAAAGTTTCTTTTTGAATTCAGGTACAGTGTCAACAATATCTCTGTGCTGCCACAATGACATGCCTTCCATTATTTCCTCTGCGGTAGTCCGTCCGAACTTCCAGAACGATTTGGTTCTTTTGACTTTCTGCGAATCTTTGTCCATATCCAGCATGTTGCGTAATATAAGTTGTTGGTCGTCGGTCAGGTACCCGTTCGCGGTATTATTGTTGTGCTTTGGACCTCGTTTCAAGCTTTGCGTTTTGAGTAGATATGCTTTGTGTTCAGCGGTTTTACTAAAACAAAACAAATGAAAGGAAATAAAACACTACTAGCGCTACTACAACATAAATAAAACAAAAAAGCGGTAAACAAAAAAAAACCACACTACTCGAATCAAACAGCATTTACCTGATGGGCACTCGCAGGCGTTGAGCTTCTTCGTCACTGTAATCGATGTCTGGCTGCGGCGGAGGCTCGTTTGAAAATCCAGAATCATTAGAGCTGTGTAGCGATACGTTTCCCACAGCTCCGACTGCGCTCACTACGGTTTTAGCGGGACCAGTTTTATTTTGGGCCATCTATAAAACACATGTTTCGATTAATACAGATTAGGAAGCAAAACAGATACGCTTTAGGATTACGCTACTACCTGAGAGCGCATTGGTAGTGTTTGTGGTCCAAAGCTTCGGGTCTCAATGACAGCGTGGGTCGTGAAGCTCGCTGCTGAAGTCGAATTCTTTATAGCACTAGGAGACGGAGCCGGTAATGTTGGTGGAAGACCAGGCGAGCCATTCCCAAGACGACCCTATCATGGAAGAAAAATTCATGAAAACAAAAACGCTAACGTAACTTAACCATTAACACATAATTTGGTAGAGCCCTGTTGATCCTATTAGAACATCAATGTTCGCATTGAGCCTTTTCAGATTTGAATGAACGCTGATGTGGGCGTTCGATTTGTATTTACTTGAATCACGATTTAATGTCTCAGTTGCGATCAGATGAGGGTAATCACTTAAACGAATATGGGACAAAAACTAATTTAAAATAAAATAGCAACCTACCTACCGCTACTAAACGCAAAAAAATATTTGTTTTCTTGTAAACTTAAATTCGAAACTTTTGAAAGTGAATAAGTTGGGTTTTTTTAATGAACCATAAATTAGAAAGGATTGGGCAAAATGCTTTTTTCTCCTACCTAAGCCGATAGCCTTGAGAGGCTATTTCAGCGTAACCTTAACTAGTAGTAACCTGACTACGTTGCTAACATGAATCCTAGCAAGAGTCGTGCTTCGCAGAATGTACCGCCGGACCGGAAACGCGACCCACTAAGAAGATCCGGCGAGAAACTCAGCGGGCTGTGTCTGTGGGTTAATTTACTCGTCGAGCGACGGGTTTGACGAGAACGATGGCCGGGCAAAATTGGTGTATGCTTAATTGATATCTAGACAGAGTCGGTCGGTAATCTTGAGTAGTACCTTAGAGACGTGGTGTGCAGTGACAGTGTCGCCGAACATGCGTGCGGGGGGGTGGGAGTGCGGGGTCGGTGGCGCGGCGTGCGGTGTGGTCTGCGCATGCGCGAGCGGTGCTGGCGGGGGCGCCTCATTCGGCGTCTGAGCGCTGCTCCAACGCGCCGGAGACCCACTGGAACAACACCGACTTGCAACCTTTCGACTACCAGAGCTCACCGCGAATGAAGCTCCCAAGTGATCCCAAATGGATTACAAGAACGAGAGCCGTGCAAATTTTGACGCCCAATCGATTCTTACTGGTGGTAGGACCTCTTGTGAGTCTGTACGGGTAGGTACCACCGCCCTGCCTATTTCTGCCGTGAAGCAGTAATGAGTTTCGGTTTGAAGGGTGAGGCAGCCGTTGTAATATACAACGGCTTATACTTATATCTTAGAACTTATATCTCAAGGTGGGTAGCGCATTTACGTTGTAGATGTCAATTGGCTCCAGTAACCATATAACACCAGGTGGGCTGTGAGATCGTCAACCCATCTAAGAAAAAAAAAAAAAGATTCGCGGCAAATATTCGATTATGTTCTTCTAGTACTGATGGAAGTGAACTCATATTCACACGAACCGACAAGCATCATGCGTAAGTTCATTGAGTTGTTGATGATCGTATTATTATGAACCGTTCATAACAATTGAGAGTAAATCAATCTTTGCCAAGAGATTATCGGATGTATGATGCTTAGTTTAATGACGAAATTGTATTTACCGTATTATAAATGAATTATAATGAAATCACTTGAGACTTGAAACCAGTTTGAAGTAAAACTTTTTTAGAACTATTCAGTCCAAGCGCCCATACGTCTATGCGTCTATAAAGCACTTTTTTTTTCCGTCATAACAAAACAAAAAAGTTTAGCAAGTGTCTGAGGTTCACACATGAAGAAGTTAATATCAAATAGAATACGAGTATGTAAGCGTCTTAAGTACAATGTGCTGTCACTTTTCTGAGCCCGCACGGGCAGGTACTACCTCCTGCCTATTTCTGCCGTAAAGCAGTAATGCGTTTCGGTTTGAAGGGCGGGGGCAGGCGTTGTATTATAAAGGTGAGACTTAGAAATCATGTATGAAACTGGGTGGCGGCAAGTACATTGTCGATGTCTATGGACTCCGGGACCCACTAAACACCGGGAGATCGTCCATCTGAGTAATAAATTACATTAACAACATGAAGTTGAACATACGTGGGCTCCTCGTTCATGATCGGTTCGGTGTACGCAAGAGGGAACCAGCCAGCGTGGTGAGTCCGCAAATTTTCTCCGTACTGCCATCCTTTGGTTCTCTCGCCGAGCAATGCTAAAACGTCTCCTTGCTGGAAGCTGAGCTGGTTGTCTCCGGCCGCAGAGTATGCGTACAAGGCTCTAGCCAGAGGAGGGTCCCGAGTGGTACAAGTTGGGGGGGCTAATGAAGATGGACGGGTATTCGGACGCGACTCAGTTTGGATATCTGAAAAGCAATAGATATTTTTTTTTTTAATATATTTTGTACACACAGCTGTTAGAAGAAACACGACAATAAGGATACAGAGTACAAGGGCACTACTTATTTCATGTTGAAATCTCTACCAGTAGGCCCGCAGAAGGAAAGAAGAATTAGGAACACAAACCTAGTGCACACAGTAAACATTACATATGATAATATATACATATTACAAGATACAAAACAATATATACATACAAATACACACAAACACACACACACACAAACACACACATATATATGTATAAATATTTATTTATTTAGTTCTATTTTAGATTTTTTTGGAATAACCAGTGTACATACAGGTGTCATTTGTATTAAGCAAGCCTTTCAAGTTAATGTAAATTGAAATTTATAATATACTATGTAGGTAAAGTAGTGCCTACCGCAGCAGTATTATAAAGTACTTTTATTATATGGCATAGTGTTTTATTGGGAGATCGTAAACATTTTGGGTCTCGCGTTGTGGTGTGGTCACTTCGTGGTCACAAATAAATAAGGTCTAATTTAATTTGAAATGAATAGTGAACGGGAAAATTAATAAATAAACAAAAAAATTTCAATGCTCTCAATTATTTGCGAATTATATTACTCACCACCGTCGTTGTGTGAGCTTGCTTGTAAATTAAAATCGGATTTGGCACGAGACAGGCCCTGAGCAGGAGAACCCAGCTCTGCAATGGACCTCACGTCGAGACAAGACGCGTCCACTGATCTCGTTTTCCTCAGAGCCGAACCTACTGAAGCTCTGTCGTCATCGTCGCCTGCACGAGGACTGGCGTATACATCTTCGTCGGCCCAAAATGAGACTTGCTGTTGACACAATCATTAACTATTTGATCCACAAGCATTCTGAATCACTGAACAAGTTTTAGACTAATAAATATATTATGTAGTTAAAAACACCTAAATAGCAAATCGAAATAACAATTAATTTAATTTTTTTTTATCCCCTTTATACTGGTCCGGATATTACAACGAAATCATAAAATTGCGTAGGTAAATTATTAAGTTAATCAAAACTCTTGAAGTCGGTAAAAACGAAATTCCAAAATTCACCTGCGTTACACACATACCAAACTAATAAAAGCGCTTCGAAATAAGAGACATGTTTTTATTCTGTATGGGTGGACCAGTTAACGATTTACCTGATATTGAAGTAACCCACACGTATCAAAATGTGAATAGCATTGTCCACCTTAAAACATGAGACTGAAGTTTCAATTGTGCTAAATGGTAGAACCCTTCAAATCGTAATCGATGAATACTTCGCGCTTGAAATAGGCAGAATGAGTGGTAGCTATGCGATCCCGATCGCATATCGATCTTACAATATGGTGGGTTAGGTATTTATCACACAATTTTATTTATTCTTTTGCCGTGAAATCATTCATTAATGAATGTTAAGTATGTGTTTCATTAGCACAATATCTGTCGACCCGATTCGAAAACCGGCCAGTCGCAACGTTTGTTACAAATATTATGTACCAAGTTTATATCGATCTTAAGCCATTACTAAAATCCTCATTTTGATCTACATAATATAAAAAGACTTTAGTGTCTTCCGTTCCAGTATAAACTGCTGAAATATTTCAAGAGGAATATTTTAAAGTGACAACCATCGAATCTTACCCGCATCCTGCTAACGAACATCGCTTCGACGTTCGGTGGCAAGTACTCTCTGGTTCTAGAAACTTCGAGCCATTCGTCCAGACCCGCGCTGTACGCCGCCCCACCGGCGGTGTGGTAGGCGAGCCAATGCTTCGCAAGAGAGCACTGGCGTTCTAAAACGAAGCCGTAGCGGCGACGCTCTTGGGTCATAGCCTGAATGTAACACCGAAAGAGAATTTAATCAATATGAAATTTTGTAAGTGATTAATAATTTATTATTATTATAGGGTCCCCTTGATCTCTTAAACACGCGAAAAAACTGTGCGTGTCGTTACTGATTTCGAAATATTTTCGGATGGATTTAGTAAAATAGGCATTTCAAATTAAATTTAGAACTGTATAATTTGTAATAGTACATTAGTAAAATAGATTGTACTAAACTTGTTAGTTGTAGACCTATTTCCATAGAATTTCATTGGCGTTCCATTACATTTAGTTACCTATGATGTATTTTTTCTCTATTTCAATAATGTCGTAGATAAGATTTGATTTGTCAAATTCCGGGTACGTTCTGACCAAAGATTTAAAGAGATACATTCATTTGTTAAAATAACAACATTAATAGTATGAAATAAAACCTCTTTGAAATACCAACAAAAAAAATCGCACAGTCGTTCTCAATAAAAATATCGAGATAAAAATCGCACGACCTCATTCAACAAAGTGGTAGTAATTAAACACTTAAAAAACAAATGCTTAACAAAACAGGAAATTGACGTCATCACAATAAAATGAAAATATCGTTAATGTAGTCGAAATCGGTTAAATGATCATCGTTAAGGAAAACACAAAAACAACTGATCAAATCTTGATAACATTTGAATGTTACTCTCACGAGAAGTGCCAGATCTGATGTAAAAAAACAAAAAAACTAGAAAATAAGAAAATCTAGAAACATTTCTTAGGTGACACACGTAAATAATCATAATCATAAATCAATTAAATCATAGCAAATATTTCTAGAATTTATACCTATAGGTGTAAATTTTAGTAAATAAAACTTATCTCACAAGTTTCCTCATACTCACATTCTTTAAGCTTTGTTCGCAGAAGGCATCCAGTTTTGTTTTCTCTTCTTCCAAAATTTGCATATTCTGAGGAAATAAATTACCAAATCGATGTACATAGGGAACTTGATCAAAGTATGCGATAAAACACAAGATTTATCGGAGGACAGTGCATACCTTCATTTCTTTATCCATAGCAGAACCCACTTTGGTCACGTTCGTTTTCTTTTTCCTCTGTTTCTTTATTGTCGCAGCAGCCTTGCTGTAGCTCTCAGAACGCAATTTGTGTTGCTGTAAGAATCTCTTTTGTTCCGACTGGAAAATGTTTATGAATATCATAATCAAACTATTTACCTAATACCTTAGCAAGCTAGAGTAAGGTATGCTCGTGCGCACTAGGGACCACACAAACATCTATCTAAACACGACATCTATCTATAGAAACATCTATCTATGGACTATAGTCCAGTGGCTCTCAACCACCGTTACGCGATACATTGGTGTATCATAAACCCCTATCAAGTATGTCGCCGCATTTAAAAATACGATAGTTTTATCGTTAAAGCGTTATTCCATATCTACGTACATACTGGTTTAATCTATAACAGTCTGGTAGATTCTAACCACACAGCCACGTTTAATATAATAGATTAATGATGTAAAATTTAATTAATTTGTTTCTACAACCATAAATAAATGCATGGAAATATGTAAGGCTGTCCCGAATTTGTGAAAAGTATGTTAGTGAGTTGTTGGGTAAAAAGATTGAGAGCCACTGCGGGCTGTAAAGGTAATAAAGATTGAAGAAATTTGAAATTAGTCACGCTTCGATCTCGCAAAAAGCTCTTATTGACATGATCTCCGCGGCAGAGCCCGATAGCGGTCCCCAGGCAATCACAATCGTCAGAACCAACGTTCACTATTTTAGTCCAACGCTTTCTTGTATATTTTCACAAATCTAATATCATAAAGTATGGTGTTTGTTTACAGTACTTTGAGAATTACGCCATTATTAAGAGTAAAAAAAAATAGAATAACAGAAATGTATTGAGTCATCATACCCACGACAAACAATACAATAACGTTTCAAGGCTGAAACATTTGAACTGTTTAACGCGTACTCTCACAGAATTACATTCATAGTTTATGTAATTTAAGAAACAACAGCGTTCATCCCTTTACCGTTATCCACTTATTATCTGAAATCGAGCACGTACATTCGTAAATAGGAAAGAATACGAACATTGCAATTTATTTCGGGAGGTCACTTACATTGTCCGAAAGTTTTTTAATAGAACTTCTTATCTCACGGGCGAACGCGACGCTAAGCTTATTTGAAACGAAGCCCTCTCAATCCAGTAAACGATCCCTTATAACTTGGAACAGTTCACATAAAAGATTATGAAAGGGAATCCTATTGACTGACCTGCACTACTTTTGTATCTTTCTCGAGATTAGTTTCCAAGGGAACCAGTAGATCTACGTAGAACGCCTTCAACTGTAACAAACAAATAACTTTTATATTAAGTGGGTGTAGGCAAATATTACACAAAATAATCAGCTTTTGTGTTCTATCGTTATTTTGTTTTGTGGGATCCTCTGTCGAAAATAATTGGACAAGCAATTACACAAATTATGGCTAAATACAACAAGTTTTAAAATAAATCCAAAAGTTGTATTCCGATGCTAGGCTAAATAAGATAAAACTGCCAAACTTTTGAGATAGCATATCGACGCTTGAAAGGCAAACGTGACTAAGCGACAATGCGTGAACTTTACAGTAGACTAATTTAAAGTTGAAATACCTGAAAACAAAATTTATTTTAACGAATCTAGCTGTAGTAGAATCTAGCTAGTAGCTGTAGGATTGAAATTATTTTAATAGACCTAGAAATATATTTTTTTTGCGCATCGAATATGGTTATTGCCTATCATTTATGTACAAAGCAGTTATTGTCGCTTAATCACGTTTGCTTTTCAAGCGTCGATATGTAATTTTGAAACAACGTATCTGTAAATACACTATTGATTTGTTCCTTTTGATTATTTTTCTATTATATTTATTTCAGTTGATTACATTTGATACAATACGGATGAATTTAGCTTAAACGTGGTTATTAAAACTTACGATGTTCATTTGTTGATCTTGTATTTCCCTGTACACCTCGACGACTTTCATGAGCGCCGTTCCTGTGAAATTAATATTCATTTTGTTTGATTTTTCAATGTCTGTTTGATTTTGATATACCAAGTTGCGAAGCTCATGCTCTATGAGTCACGCGGTTTCTTCATCTTCCCTACAATTTGTAACAATTGAAATAAGGTTAGATTTAAAAAGATATTGTATTTTAATACAGGCATACTAGCTGTGATACGTGTTACGCAATTATGGTCCTTTAGAACTTCTGAGTAACCGATTATCCGTTCTTGATGTATTTTACTAACTAGTGTTCTTTTTTTTTTATTGCTTAGATGGGTGGACGAGCTCACAGCCCACCTGGTGTTAAGTGGTTACTGGAGCCCATGGACATCTACAACGTAAATGCGCCACCCGCCTTGAGATATAAGTTCTAAGATCTCAGTATAGTTACAACGGCTGCCCCACCCTTCAAACCGAAACGCATTACTGCTTCACGGCAGAAATAGGCAGGGCGGTGGTACCTACCCGCGCGGACTCACAAGAAGTCCTACCACCAGTAAAAACTAACTCCTATGTTGAGTGTTGGTACCAAGATCTATTACAGGTGAGCACGGGTTGATCTCTTTAAACTGTTATTTTATTTTTATCTCAGTTATTCCAATGCAATTAAAACATCGGCCTTACGCATGAAAGCGGTATGTTGGATAATCATTCATTAAGGTATCTACGGTCTTTGTTGACCAGTTGACATTATATTAGTCGTGATCTTGCCTGTTTATTTACCATAACAACTAAATAGACGTTATTGAAACGAACAAAGTTTCAACGAGATAGCTTCAAGATATTCGATTGAAATAACATAAGAAGCACACGAAGAAAAAAGGTTTAGGTTTTTCTTATATTATTTTAGTGACCGTTATGGGCGTCTACCTATCATACACAAGAGACAGCTAACCTTACTATAATTAAGTGTTTAAAGAAATCTTATCCTAAAAATGGTCGTATGTAAAATTAGAGCTAATGAAAATTCATTATGTGTGCTGTATGTCCGAGCATATTATTTAGTACTGCATTTTTTTTTATTGCCCTTGTAGGCAGACGAGCATACGGCCCATCTGATGGTGAGTGGTTACCGTCACCCATGGACTTCAGCAATGCTAGGGTCAGAGCCAAGCCGCTGTCTACCGCTTAATACTCTCCACAAACCTCGTTTGAAGAAGGACATGTCATAGCGCTCGGAAAACACCGAATGGTCGTATGTAACATTAGAGCAAATGAAAATTCATAATGTGTCCTGGATGTCCGAGCATATTATTTAGATCTGCATGCATACCTATGTCGGCGCAACCGCCCCATGTTCCTTGTTGCGCCTGCCTGCCCAGCTTCCCCACTGCGTCCACGTAGAGACGAGACGCCGCCGCCGCACCTACGTGCGAAATAAATTAATGGCTTTACTTCGTGACTGTACTCGACGAAGCTTTTGTAAGTAGCTTCTCAGTTTTCGTTTTCGGTGAAAAGGTAAATACGAAAACAAAAATAATATTAATGATATAATCAAAATGATTTTTTTTTCATAGTTTTAAAGTGTGCTGGCTAGGTGGTGCGATGACCTCCGCACGGTGGCCGGCAAGAAGTGGATGAGGAGAGCCGCAGATCGGGCTCAGTGGTGTGGATTAGGAGAGGCCTATGTCCAGCAGTGGACGACTGTGGGCTGTTGATGATGATGATGATGATGATGTGCTATGTCATAAAGCAAGTAAGACTTATTACGTCTACGCCGAAAACATCGACTATCGCAAATGTAATATTTCTTTTTTTTTAAACGATTTCAATTAATATTTTTAGTGATAAAGTTTGTAATATAAATGTATATGTACAATAATTCAATTTGATAAAAAAAAACATTATTAAGCCTACATGTGATTTTTAAGATCGACCTAACAATAACGATTGCATGTGCGTGGGCCTCTTTGTTGTAAAATTTTACTGGTATGAAAAAGTAGTTGTGCACTCCCAACCCCTATTTTCTCCTAATTTCGCAACTCCATTGTGTAGACGGTTTCTAGAATCCACATAATATTCATAGAAACACGAACAAAACAACATTATAAGGCTTCCCTTTCTTGTCATTTTTTCTATTAGCCACCTGATTTGTTCAATAAGAATAAATACTATAAAATTGGAGTAGAAAAAAAATAGATTATATATTTATACATTAATAAAATCGATGCTAAAATCGAATAGTTAAAAATAAACAACGTAATGATACATACATATATTTCACTTACGGCATTAAATTTTAAAATGTATTTATTTACATCAGAAAAATTATGTCGCGATTTATTGTTTAAACTATGTTGTGTAGTAATATTCAAAAATTAAGAATCGATCAATAACACACATATGTACGAGTATGTACATGAAAATTTGGTTGGACTATACACAGTAATACTTAACCATGATTTCAAAGTAGACGCTAAGTATTCACATATTATATATTATAAAAGACCAAAATCGCTTCATAATAATTCCTTAGGCATGAATATAAGTACATTTAAAACATTGTCAATTGTGATGTATTAAATTGAATAATTCATGGCTTCATACCCGTTCCAAGCCTCTTTATGTTGCTTCGTATTTCAAATTTGAGTAAAAGGAAAAATAAGGTGACGGATCTCCTAATAAAATGGATATTAAATTGTAATATCTCCTCACATTTACATTACGTTTTCCTTTGATGTCTCGAGATACGCGGATTTAATCACATTTTAGTGTCCTTTTAAGAAATTTAGTTCGATACGAACATTGATAAAATCTAACTCGATCGTAAAGGCCGTTCGCGCGGTCATGTTTCAAGATGAAATGAAATTAGCCGCGCGTCGTCGTCAAAATAAAGAACAGGCTTCCGGAGCCGTACATATATATATACTTATATACTTAATATTATAAAGAGGAAAGGTTTGTTTGTTTGTTTGTATTGAATAGGCTCCGAAACTACTGAACCGATTTGAAAAATTCTTTCACTGTTTGGAAGCTACACTATCCCCCAGTGACATAGGCTATATTCTTTTTGAAGTTATACTTCTTTAGGCGCGTTATGAAAAATTGATGAGAGTGAAATTTTACGAAGCGCGCGCACTGTGACACAAAATTAACAGAAATGAAGTTGCCCACTAAATCGCTCATTACAATACGACATACGTAACTTGGCGAGTCTGAATATAGCCGCAGGTGAACTTTCGCGCATGTACACTCGTAAAAAAAGTGTTATTAGCATTCATTAATAAAAATAAAGTATAACTTATTATACGCGTACATAAGTACACGCACCCTTTTTTTAAAATAGAGATCCTTGCTAAAACTTCAATAATGTAACCCAAGGTTATTCAAAACTATCTTTATCATTTTCTTGTTTTAGTAAGCTGACGCAAATAGAAGGTTTTTTTTTTTTTTTTTTTTTTTTTTTTCCTACCTAAGCTGAGAGCCTTGAGAGGCTATGTCAGCGTAACCCTAACTTTTGTAGGTGAGCTCACGGGGCTCAAACCTGATGACGTTGCTAACACGAACCCTAGCAAGAGTCGTGCTTCGCAGAATCTACCACCGAATCGGAAACGCGACCCACTGAGAAGATCCGGCGAGAAACTCAGTGGGCTGTGTCTGAGAGTTAATTTACTCGTCGAGCCCTTCGTCGCAAGCGACGGGTTCGACGAGAACGGTGACCGGTGCTTGAATTACCTAAAAGCACCGTTAGTGGATCGGGCGGATCCGAGATGACGTGTTTTGGGCGACGTCGACTGCTTTCCATTCTGTCCGCAGGATCGGGAATGTAGTTACCGGCGGCCACGATGAGAGGGTTCTCGTGTCGTGCCGCTTTATCGAAGTGGCGCATGGACGCCGACTGCAGATACTTACTGATGGACTCTAAGTCCAGGTCGTCATGGAGGTCGACGTTCCTGACGAACCACGGGGCTCCGACGGCTATCCTGCAAAAACGGGATTGAATGATTTGAAAGGATTTTAAGTGTATGCGGGCCGCGTGAGCGAACACTACACTTGCATAGGTCATGACGGGGCGTATGCAAGTTTTGTAGAGTGTCACCTTATTTCTAAGGGACATTTTACTTCGCCTACATATCATCGGGTAGAGACGTCCTAGAATGAAGGTGGCACGATCGCGTACCGTCTTGATGTGGGGGCGGAATGTCATCCTACTGTCGAGGGTGACGCCTAAATATTTGACCTTCGGGGCCCACGGTATGGGCTGGTCGAACATCGTGATTGGGCGAACGGCGGGGGCGGGGGTATTGACGCGCCTAGTCGGAAGGGGGATGCTCAGCGTGGTGTTCGGAGGGCGACCCCTTTTGAAGAGCACCGCTGTGCTTTTCGTGGGGTTAATGTCGATGCGCCACTTCCGGAACCACTGTCCCATGGTGGTAGCTGCGGTCTGAAGTCGTCGATGAAGCAACGCCTTCTTCCTACACGAGTAGTAGATGGCGGTGTCATCGGCGAAGAGCGCCAGATGGGTCTCCGGAGACCAGGGTATATCGTTGATATACAAACTGAATAGTAACGGGGAGAGGGCGGAGCCTTGCGGGACTCCGACTGTGACGTGACGGGGCCGGGAACGCGTTCCCTCGACTCGATATCGGAACGAACGGTTCGACAAGTAGTCTCGTATGATGAGCACGAGTCTGTCTGGCACTCCCATGTTATACAGTTTGAATATCAAACCGTTGTGCCAGACTTTGTCGAACGCCTTCGCTATATCGAAGAAGAGGGCTCCTGTCGGAATGGGTTTCCGCCTGTTCAGCCCTAGTAAGATGTGCTCCGTGAGGCGGTGCACTTGATGGACGCACGAGTGTCTGGCGTGGAATCCAAACTGCTCGTCTATAAGAATTTTATTCGCGGATACGAAATCCCAGAGGCGTTTACGAAGGAGCCGTTCGTATAATTTGCCTATCGCCGGGAGGAGACTGATGGGGCGGTAACTCGCGGTTTCGTTATTCGGTTTGCCCGGCTTGTGTATGCCGATAACGTCCGCTTCTTTCCACGCCGCGGGAAAGATGCAGTTCGTCATAGCAGCATTTAATATCGTGGCCAACATCGTTATCAGTTGGGCTGGTAACAGTTTTAGCGCGCGGTTGCGGATGCCGTCGGAGCCGGGAGCTTTCCGTGGTTGTAGGCTATCGATCGCCTCCTTAACCTCGGAAGTGGTAATGGGGGGAATAGAAGGGTTGATGTGTGTGTATTATGATTGTTAATTTGGTTTTTTTTTTGAAGACCCGAGCGAAGCTGTAGTGGGCCGCTAGTCTCATATAAAATCCGAGTTTATTGCCATGAGAGCGCCAGCCATAATACTCTAGATAAGCCAACAGAGACAATTTGGCACAAACTACGCCCCAGTTCTGTAGCCAAGTAAACGCTACACTGAGGAACGTTGAAGTTTTGCATATAGATGCGCCTATTTAGCTTACAGTACATAAATTATTATGCACATCTCAGTGTATACATGTCACTCAGATTATCAATGTCACGTGTAGGATTTCACTTTCTTAACATTACACAATACCTATTGCGGCGCGTAGGCAATCCAGCCCACACGATACGTCCTAAGCCCCAACAAAACCTTTAACCTTTCTTGTTTATTCATTCCTTGATTCCAAATGGTATTTATATACGTTTTCGGATATAGTTTTTGTGTATTGTTACGGTTCAATTCGATTCTTATATAAAACATTTGACATTCTTTGTTTTGAGAATGTATTGACGACATCTGAACATTTGTATAGCTATTATAAAGAAAAACCTTTTCAAACTTTTCTTCTGATTCTTTTTTTAATTGTTTGGAGTTTTATTTGATTGGATTGATTCATTTGATCAATTACATAACAGTTTTCTCCTATTATAAACTTGTCATCTAATATATATATATATTTTTTTAATTCTTTTTATAGCCAATCAATTACTTCCTTCGGATGAATTATCAATTTTCTGATTAAATCAAGTATGTTATTGAATTAATTGACCTAAAAGAAGAGAATATATAGATATATTTATTAAAATTACTTACCATGTAGAGCTTTTAAATATGCCTTTCCAGCAGTTATCATCTGCCGGGCACCCGGATTGAACTTGTCCAGGATATTCTGAAACAAAAAATACATATATTCACAAAAGTAGTAAGAGTACAACAACAAACACTCTCGGAATGACCTTAAATGAAACGCTAATCCTAATGTTGACCTTTTTAATCCAAGCTGCTAGCCGAACAAGCTGTTTACGCAACCTTTGCCCATGCCATTTTCAAATACTTAAATAATTGCAACAGGCTGTCCAGTGTGAGTGAACAAACCTAACAACATGCACACAAGAGTATCGTTCTCAAAAACGAAGATGGGTTGCTTGTGTTTATGATTCCTGATATCTAACTAATATTTTTTGAGCTGCACAAAATGTAATATAATTGTAATATAAACCGCCAATTGTACTTTTTTGTTTTTCATGTATCGCACTGTTTATTTGTTTTTTGGTGTACAATAAAGAATACTCTCTCTCTCTCTCTCTATAATACAACTTAAAACCAAATGGCCATTTTCTTTTAAATAAATTTATACCTAACACGTTTCACGAATGCGGTTTCTAAATTGTATTATATTATGTATTGGTCGTATAAAATGCTATAAAGTCATATTTTTAACGTACGTTTGATTCCCTGAACGGATATTTCAAAGCGCTATTTACGCCGCCGTGTCTAAGGAAACCCGTAACCTAATACCATGTTTAACCATGTAAAGTTTTAGCTCGTCTGCACTTATGCAATGCGACAATTATTAGTGGTTTCGTCTTCAAGTGTTATGGAACTAAGACGAGAACTATTTTTGGAACGAAGTTCCTTACGGGACGATGTGGAGGGGTACCCTAACCGGGAAAAAACGTCCGTAACGTAAGAATTTTATTAGTAATGCTAATATTGTACGACTTAACTTTGTAATAACGTACAAAAAATAACATATTACTATTATCTTGGATATGATTCTTTACATATTTGGAGATGCTCCTGCTTTTACCAGTTTAATACTTAAAATGATGAACGCAAGTGATTTATAATAATAAATGATTCATGAACTGATTTGTATATGGTTAATTAGATTTAAAGCCAACATTACATTAAAAAGCTATTTTGCCCATAAATTGACTTTGGATTTTCAAAGCTGTTAGTAAATATTGGCATGTTTGTACATGTAGAAATCGGGGACTTGGGCCGTAAATAGACTTTGATACTGGAATGTGGCCTTTCAAGGATGCTGCTGAGCGGTGCGCCGGCCTCGTTTGCTAGAAGGTGTGGCCGACTCGAGTTTGCCGGCTCACAGACTACATTCCTATACAAATAAACACTCTTTAAACCTATAATTCTTGGTAATCTCATAAAACTTTATAAATCAGTTAACTACACTGCACATGTAAAAGATAGCTTCAACGAATACAAAGCATCTGCGTGCTTTGACTAAACAAAAGCAGCTGTTTATTTACGAAGCCAATTTTTTAACAATATAAAGCGTCATTTCTTTTTACTAGACACTAAAATACCAAAAAGCATACTCTGATGCGATTGGTTAGCTTAGCGCTCTCTATGCCTGTTTTAAGAGAGCGCTGTTCCTTTTTTTTTAGATTTTGTAATATTTTACGCCATACAATCTTCATTATGAAAACTTTGATGTTGTTTCCCGAGCGTTTGCGCTTGGTAATTTATTTTGCGACGCGCTTAACGTTCATTTCGAGCGTGTAACCACTTTCCAACAAGTAAATATGTGAACATGAACATTTTATAGTATCTAGCTTGCGAAATTACCATAGTCGTTCTAAATGTGAAATTGGAAGTACACGCTGCTGTTAAAGGCATATCGGAGCATGTTCTCGTGTTTAATATTAAATTGGAGTCATTTTAGACTTTAATAAAAGAGTCTAACTGACAATGGCCGAAATAAGGTTCGCTATCGACCGTTCTAATCGCCAGCCATATTATAAAAGTAAATGCATTTTTCCTTTTGCCCCAATAACGCTGGTCTTCCTGTAGCGAGTGTGGGGTTGAACTACGTGCTAATGTGTTTTACGATCCCGCTGACTCAATTTTTTTATGAGGCATATTTGTGTAATGGTCGTTGATGTTACATTCATTATGTTTATCTGTTTTATTGTTTGGAATGATTTAGAAGCAATTTGATTAATTTACTTAGTTACTATTGCTATATTACATAAATTAGATCTACATATTTATAAATACCTACAATAAATCTAACATAAAATTTTGTAGATCTGAGTAAGAAAAACTTCTGAGACATACCAATATTTAAATCAGTTGAATTACAAACTCAATATAGCATCAACAAACTAAACTAGGTATCTCAGTTCTCAGGAGACGTGATTCTTGACGAGTTTAAATAAGTTATTTATCCCCATCTTCGTTCAAATACAGAGCGACTTAAATATATGGATTTTCAGTTGGGGCGGACTGAAGGTAATTTTTCACTGAATTCAGACGTACCTTTTTAAAATACCGTGTAGGCCGTTCCGGTTAGGCCCGTCTTGGCCGCTTATTGCTCGCGTAGGGTGCGTAAATCTTGAGGGTGTACAGTGACGCCCAAGGGTGAAAATAGAATCGCACTTACAAAAATTAAGCAACGGAAGGCCAACGGTGTTGTAGGGGAAAATTGTTGATGTGTTTATTTAAAATGCATTACGCGTGCATAACGTTATTTCGGCACATTTGTTTGGTTTAAGGCATACATTTACAACTGGTGGTAGGACCTCTTGTGAGTCCGCGCGGGTAGGTACCACCACCCTGCCTATTTCTACCGTGAAGCAGTAATGCGTTTCGGTTTGAAGGGAGGGGCAGCCGTTGTAACTATCCTTGAGACCTCAGAACTTATATCTCAAGGTAGGTGGCGCATTTACGTTGTAGATGTCTATGGGCTCCAGTAACCACTTAACACCAGGTGAGCTGTGAGCTCGTTCAACCATATAAGCAATAAAAAAAAAACATGTTTTATATTTGTTTTTAAAATCCAAGTTATGATATATATTTTAGAACAGTAACAACGTTATTTTGAAAATAATCTAACAAAAAGCTCTAATCTAGATTTGGTATAACCTAAAATCCTGTTTTAGACTTTAAACGTAAAAAAATTCCCCCTTATTATTTTGGAATATAAGTTTGGAATATAATAATTACAAAGTTTTTTCATTGCCTGAATCATACATAGTATGCTAAGCTAACTTTGCAAACATGATACAGGCGAGTTTATCCCATCTTCTTTATTTGTAGGGCACGTAGCGCACGACATTTGGTACCAAATTGCCTCGAGCAGGCTTCGTGACACTCGGCGTTGCCTCCCCATCCCTTTTTGAGCCTAATGCCCCTACGCACACGTACGATATTCTTTTTGCAAGCGCGCCCTGACGAAATAGAACCAACATTGAAATTCATGAGTCTTTATGACAACCGCTTTTAGACAAACATCTATATGTGTACTCAATTTGTATTTAGGCCATTCAAATGGCATGCCAATTCGTTTATAATTTATAATTAAATTTTACTAGGCGAAGGAGAATAATAATCATGCGAAAATCATTTTAATACTTGTATTGTAGATACAGATGGAGCTTGCGTTGCCTGTATTAACTAATTAAAAGTAAGTTACATGCATTTGTAAAATTGATCATATATTCTGAAAACAAAGATAACTTAGATTTTATTTTATATTTCATTCGTCCAAGCATAGATTACAATTTTTTTTTTGTATTCAGAGTCACATAACAATGTCATTACATGAGTGAAGACAGACTTGCAGTTTGAGCTTACACTGTTTCTTTATCAATTCTGATATTTGATATTTTGATATTCTTTTGGCCGACAAAGACTTGGTGCTTGTGGCAGAGAATGCAACCTTCAAATGCATTTTAAAAGAAAAACAACAGACCTTCGTTCTACAGTTAATTATGTATCGCCAGTACGTATTATTTGTATTGAAGTAATATTTCTAATAACAGGGTGTCTCCGACTATTGAAATTTGTTGATTTATACATCCCGCGTTCAAAACGTTGTTGTTCAAAACAAACTTACTGGTGGTATGACCTCATACTGGTGGTAGGACCCCTTACTGGTGGTTTGACCTCTTGTGAGTCCGCACGGGTTGGTACCACCGCCCTGCCTATTTCTGCCATAAAGCAGTAATGCGTTTCGGTTTGAAGGATGGACAGGCCGTTGTAACCTGAGACTTAAGAACTTATGTCTCAAGATGATGGTGCATTTAGGTTGTAGATGTCTATGGGCTCCAGAAACGACTTAACACCAGGTGGGATGTGAGTTCTTCCACACATTTAAGTAATAAAAAAACGAACATAATGTTAAGTTAAAAACTTTAAAACCTCAAAGAATAAAAATTTAATATTATTAAAGTTCTTGAGATGCTGAAGCAACTAGTTGCTTTTAGCTACTCCAGCTTGACTTCGCTATTTACAAGGAGACGGCACAAACTTAGAGCCACAAACATTTCACGTTTGCTCTTTTATTTTATTGTTTTGTTAGATTTGCGAAAGATATTTCAGTTCTACAAGCACTTCGACAAGACGTTTAAATATATCGTGAGCCATTGAAATTTTTTTTATTTTATCTACGCATGGCCATGAAAAAGATGCGTTTCTTGTTTTAACTTTATAAATGGCGCAGAAAGTTAGATCCAAATTCTGCATGTCAACTTAAGACAACACTGAAGTTCCTGATCACGCAGGAGCAAGTCATCATCGTCGCCATAGACACGTCCGTTCGGATCTATCAGATCCAATAACTGTTGCATTAGATACCTTCAGCTCTAACACTAGGAGCAGGCTTAGAGATCCCGGTAACCGTACTCGTCGAACTCGGCAAAGAGTTCGATGTGCAACCTAACCCATGCATCAGCCTGTTGAGTTTCTCGCCGGATCTTCTCAGCGGGTCGCGATTCCGATTTGATAGTAGATTCATTGACAAAGCAGCTACTCTTGAGTTGTTAGGTCTTCTTTGGAGGCGCTCGGACAGCTGTTAGCAAACCCCACCCCTCTTGGCTGAACCTTGCTCGCCCACCTGTCCTGGTGAAACTGGAAAATCCTCCGGGCCACCAGCAATAATTCAATCATAAAAAAAACCACTGAAGTCCTAATTGCCGCTGGAAACATGATTGCCTAGCTACATATGTAAATAGGTATGATGATGGACCACACATGTACGGATTGTAACATGTATTATTACAGGAAGAATTAGATAAGTGCGTAAGGCAGGGATCCTACTGCTGTGGTTGAGCAACGGAAGAGCTATTAGCCGCATGAGGAATGATTAGCTCGGGAAAGCTGGTTTTAAATACTCATGATACAAATCTGTATCCTAATTATAAGGCAAACCATGATCATATTGCGATAGTGTGTATGCAAAAGATATTTTATAGATGAATCAATATGATTTCATTTTCAAGGTATTCGAAGCGCGTTGAAGTTTCAATTTCATTAAAAAAAAAACGAAACGTCAATAACAGTTAAATTCCAATCCGAGCCCCACTTTTCTTCGACATCGGAGTTCTTAACGTAATCACGACTTGCAATTTGTTACGGATTCAACAATGCACCTCTTAAGTTCTACGTTGGAACAAAATAAAAGAGTTTCCTTTTTAAGTTCGCTAAATGAAGCCGACTACAAAAGGCGGAGCGGGGCGTAATTCAAATGAACGCTCGTCGACCGCTCCCCACTTTGATTCTGTTCTTTGTAAAGTTTAATTTTTCCAAAGTTTCATTCGCAGGACTCCGCGAACACTCTCAACTTTTATATCAACTTTAAAATCTGACTACGGAATCTCTCTTTAAGTTCAATACAGTTGTTTAATGAGGTGGAAAAATAATCGGCGGTGCCGGAAACTGTTAATGAAGTTGTAACGATATACCTACTACCGTGTATCTCTTGACGAGGTCAACTCCTATGTATATTATATGGCTTGTGTTGGTTTGTAGAACGTTCAAGTACAGACATTAGAGTCTATTGTTTGGTGTTGTTGTTATGTAGATATCAACATTATTTATGTCGTTCACTGTCGCATACCGTGACAATCATGTTATACACTTTATATCGCTAATGTATCAAATTTGAATAAATGGCAAGGTTGACTCTGTTAATGGCCGAATAATTTTTACTAGAGGTCCCGCGGTAGTCGAAATTCGACTATAATTAATTGGAATTGTAAGTTTGTACACTATTATGATTGTATTTTATACTTCTATAATCACAAATTTCGCCAAGACTACACTATAAAAATATTAACAAAGTCAAACAATATTTAATGTATTCTCAATTTGACAACAGACGTCAAGAACAAAAGTTTGATAATAAATAGTATGCATGCGTGTGTGCGTCAAATATATTGTTTGTAGTGTGTGTAATGTTTTCTTTATTGATTTAATGTATCTTTTATGCATTATTTAAAAAAAAATTAGCTTTGTGCACTTCTTCTCTATATTCTCTATAAGTGTGGAAAATTTCATACTCCTTCGTCCGCGCATTTTTCGTAAAAAGGGATACAAAGTTTTTGCTTCACGTATTAATATATAGATAAGCTACGCTTAGATTTCTTAAATTCATTATTTTGATTTTAGGTAATTGATTTAGATTAACGAATTTAAGCAACATTAGAACGTTGATTCATCAAATAATAAATTTATAATCTTTGTATCTGTATAAAAAAAAACTTAACAATTACAGCACTAGTAGTTATGTCTTCTCTTGGGATCTTGATTTAGTTTTTAGAACATTTTTCGAAAATTAGCAAATGCAATTCATTCAGAAACCAATAAATCATTATTTTTATAAATAATTCTGCTGGAACCTTTGATATCTGACCTTATGTCTCTAATTTCGAGTTATTGGAACGAAGTTTTGGAACGAAGTTCCTTACGGCAGGCTTGGAGGAGATTTTGCTGCTCGACCGAACTGAAAAAAATGTGATAGTAAAACCGTAAGAAAAAATCCGTGGAAAAAAGTGCGTGGAATAAAATCGTTAAATGAGACGTGCGCAGGCGCGACAGTCGCATACACAAGCGAGTAGTGTATAATACCTTTCTCTTTCTCCCTCTTTCTTTTCATTCTCTCATCCATTCTCTTTCTATTTTACGTAATTTATTATTTCCTAAAATACTGAATTTCCTAAATACTTTCCTATACTTAAATAAAAACTAATCAGCAAAATTTAAGAGAAAAATCAAGAAAACCTACATAAAATTGAGCACGATATTTTTTTTGCAAATTGTGTCGATTCTACATTAGCCGAAGGAACTTCGTTCCTACCTGGTGTCCCACGACACCACATCTTTCATTTATATCTTAGCCGTATATTGATAATCTCTACGTGTATATCACGGATGTAATTATCGTACACAAGGCATTTGATTAACAGCGGCATTCTTTGAGAAAATTACACGCCATTTCTATTTCTGGAAATCGCGGTACCTTTCAATCTAATGCTCAATCGATAATGTAATAAATTAATTGAAATATCGGGGCTACGAAAGAGAAACAACATCATTAAAATGTTCACGAACAATAACTGGCTATGTGTTACTTGAGAGCTACATAGTGCTCAAAAACTAGAAAGATACTAGCTTTTTATCATACAATAATAAATAATGTAAAAACCAAACAATCTCTGGCTTATGATCACAATTTATTGTACTATAATTAAATTAATTTGAATGCTATTTATCACTAAAAGTTCAAGTTAGATTTACCGTTGCGGTCCATAATGAAATAGCCACAACGAATTCGATCGTGGTACACGGTAATTTGCGGCTTTAGCATCGAAATTAGCCGATGTATTACAAAACCTATATTTGCGAAATAATTTAATCAACAAGCTTTATTTATGCAATTCAGATATTAATACTATCTAGCGTTCATTTATAAACCTATAATAAGAACAAATTGAGAAGTTGTTTGTCAAGAAACAAGAGGTCAAGAAATTGCCATAAAATTTACGAACCGCTTACAGAAATGTGAAATAAAAAATATTCGTACCATATACTTACATAAATGATGTTATATTTTAAGTATTTGCTATGGCACAGTAAAATATACCTAGACAATCCCGGCCCATCTTATATCAAGCAGTGACCTGAGCCTGTAGCATAAGGCGCGTTTAACCTTGAGACATGAACCCAAAGTCTCAATGATGAGACTAAAATATGCGCCGAACACGATTATTTGACGTCTCCGATTCCAACAATACGGGAAGCTCACTACTAATTTTAATTGATTTAATCTAATCTAATCTAATTTAAACTATTATTAGTTGTTTATTATATGGTGTTGTAATGTGTTGATTATATAGGAGTCTAATCGAGTAGAAGGAATTAGCGTCAGACATCGATTCGACTGCTAGTCACGAAACAGCCGAGGCAGCCGCATTCCAAGCGTTCATGCCGAAGGTATTACAGCCTTCGAAAATGACGTCATCCTAACTACCTAACAGTAGAACTGAACGGATATCTATATATTAATACGTGAAGCAAAAACTTTGTACCCCTTTTTACGAAAATTGCGCGGACGGAGGAGTATGAACCTTCCCACACTTATAGAGAATATAGAGAAGGAGTGCAGAATGCCAATATTTTTTTTAAGTTATGCAAAAAAAATACATTAAATCAATAAAAAATACATTACACACACTACCATGTATTTGACACATGTACACACGCATGCATACTATTTGTTTATTGTCAAGCTTTTCTTATTGCTTAAAGTCTGCGGTCAAATTGAGAATAGATTAAATATTATTTGTCTTTATAAATATTTGTCTAAAGTGTAGTCTTGGCGAAGTCTTTGATTATAGAAGTATAATAAATAGTCTTTGACAATAGAATCATAATAGTGTACAGACGTGTAATTTCAATTAATTATAGTCGAATTTCGAGTACAGGAGGACCACTAGTTGACTTAAGTACCTGAATCCCCCTTGGGGAAGACACCAAGCAAATGATTTTGAAAACAGATCTATATTTTATGTTGCTTGAAAGATTGGACAAGATAAAGAATGAGTATATCAGAGGAAGTGTGAAAGTGGCCCCGGTAAGCAACAAATTAAGGAGCGGACGGTTAGCGTGGTATAGACATGTGGTGCGTAGAGAGAAGATGCATGTGACTAGGAGATGTATGGAAATGGTAGTGCAAGGTAGAGGGGGAAGAGGTCGACCGAAGAAGACATGGATGGAGTGTGTTAATGACGATATGAGAGAGAGAGGAGTGAGTGTTGAGATGACGGCTGATAGAAGAGAATGGAAGAGAAAAATTAGCTGTGCCGACCCCACCTAGTGGAATAAGGTGGAAAAAAAGAAGAGTTGCTTGAAAGATTAATTTCGAATATTTCCTTCTGAACATTTTCATGTGTTTGGTTGGTAAATAACACAAAAGTTGTCTTAAGCGAAACTTTAATAAAATACGAAACGCGGTTGAAACGAAATGAATTCCGAGGCATCTCTAGGAAGAGTTTCACCATAATGAAATTCTTTAAATATCGTTCTCTCCCCTCATGGAGATTAAAATTCAAGTAATTGTGCGTGCGGTTTCACTACGACCAGCACAAGACTTTGAATAAAACTCGCTTAAAACCTGTATAATTTACTGAGCAAAATACGTATACATATTTTTTTAATTGAGTTTAACAATTTTGTACATTTAGTGTAAACAAAACTCAATATATAAACGCAAATAGCTTACTGGTGACGGTTTTTTTTTGTGGGACTCAAATATAGTTGGAATACTTTTTTTTTATAGGATCTTCACAAACCGTAGACTGGTAGCAAGATGTATTGTAAGCAATGGCTGCTCCACCCCTCAAACCGACACGCATTACTGCTTCACGGCAGAAATAGGCAGGGTGGTCGTACCTACCCGAGCGGGCTCAGAAGACGCAAAATTGATTAAAATATAAAATCATTTATTAAAACTTCTAGTTATTATTTTGATTTCTGTTGAAATAACCAAGAGATTAAACTGTAATACTATCTGAAATTAACATTATTACATATAACTTAACCTTGCTTTTTTTTGTTAAATTTTTTGTTTCGTAACCATTAGTGACTGTTCACATATAATTAACAAGACAAAGATTTTAAATTGAGTTATTCAAAAGATTTAAAATATGTGTAGACGGTAAGCTGTATGTATGACAGCCGAATTAAATAAATAAATGTAATTAATTCTTCTTTGGCTATAAATAACATTATTTTACGTTAATCCGTGTGCGTTGCCATTTAATTAATCAATTATCCCCGGTCAATAACTGTAACAAAACGGAGTTATCAAGCATTGTGCGGACATGACAGTGCTTATTGGATAATAAACTTTGTCGAATAGCACGGAACCCGGGACGCGGACATGATAAATGATTAAATTAATGTTGTGTACAATGAAGTTTATTGAAATTTCAAACACAGGCACGGTCGGGTAACAGTGTCGGCTATTAGTCGCTCGGGACACGTAGCGCTTACAACCTGCCGTGCAAATATTTATCCACATTGGATTTACGTGTTAAACGTACTGAATTGTAATCAGCTTTGATTGGGAACTCACCACCGGTTCCCATTATCCCATCCTGCCGACGGGTTGTAATGATTCATGTTGTGTAAACTTTTACATGATTTTCTGGGATCCGTTTGCTGTAATGTAAATTGTTAGCTTTTGGGACAAAGCTTAACATATTTCGAAGGTAAATAAATACCTAATACAAATAGCAGCATTTGGTGTGGTATTTTTTTAGATTTTCGTTGGTTGGACGCAGCGTTTTTTAAGGTTTATATTAAAGTCTATTTCATTCTACAGTTAAATTTAACTACAGTTTACATTTAGATTTATTTGCACATAAGAGGAACTAACAATACTTTAGGTCAGGAAATTCAGTTGATTTAGAGTTTTCGTTTTCACAGTAAAGATCCCAATTATCTGAAAGTTATTTGAAAGCCGATTAATCCTTAGAAGTAGGTTTAATCATAATACTACCATATATGTCTATACATACATCTATTTGTACCTTGAAAACAGTAGGCAACCAAGGGGCCTATCTTTTACTTCTTCGTACTGTTCTTAGTATTGACCCGTTCGACCATAATCATTGGCACTTCAAAATTTAGATTGATTTTATCTGTTTCCAAATGTTTTATTGTGCTATCAATTAAGTTCGTTTTATGGCTATTGAATATATAAAAAAATGGATGACAAATAGCGGAACAAAACCCACTAAGCCATTTTATATTTGTTTATTTAAATATAGATGTTGTCTGATGTGAAACAAATCCACTGAATTAATTTCAAATATTTTTTATGGATTAATTACGCTGAATTCTATTATTATCGTCTGATTTTATTTCACTTCTCCATCTCTCCTCGGGATAAGCTCCCAGCAATTTAATTAGGATATCACTGAGTCGCTCGAACTGTTGAAGCCGTAACTCGATATCCTCCAAACATCGTACGCTTAAAATTTTCACTGGGTATTATTGAGGGCCCGGATATCGCACTGTTTTGAATTCTATGAAAGCGTACCATCGGAGTATACTGGTAAAACTCGGTCACGTTCCGCTGTGATTTTCGTTGGATGTAAAAAACATTGAATTCTGGAAGGAAGAGCCTCATTTATTTTATGTCGACCGATATCTATGACAGATACTTTTCCTGAAGTGCCAACTACAACTGCACTAAGTTTCATAATAATCCGATTAATGTTTTAGGAACGCATAGAAGACAAACATTCCTATATATCTTTTTTTTGTAAATAGATATATTTTAGGAAGGAAGGATTACTGGTGGTTCGAGGGCCTTTCCAGTTTCATTAGGACAGGTGAGCACGCAAAGGCTCAGCCACGAGCGAGCCTTCATCTATGGTTAGAACTTATATATCTACTTATACTTTTAACTTAACTACTAATTAATTCATGGTAAATAATTATATTGGAAACCTACCGCCACAAAATATTGTTCCTCCCCAAAAAATAACAATAACATCCACATACTTAAAATAATACTGTTGATTATTGATAGAAGAACCCTATTAACTACGGATAGCATTTATTTTAACTTCAGATGATTATTTCTCTGTTACAATCCATTCACTTTTGCAGCCGACTGTACATAAATTCCGAAAAATAACATTAAGTCTATCGTCCTACCAAGTGCTCAGTAGGGGCCTTCCCTTTGTAGTCATTTTCTATAATTTAAAAATTGTATAATGGTGTGGTATTAGGACACGACAGGCTCGCGAGGGTGCAAGTTTTGCATTTAGCTTTAAGCGTTATTACAAAGCAATTAAGACTTCTATCGCATATCTCGAGGTGACTACTTAATGTTCTGTTAGCTACTTGAATTCCAACCGATCGAAATATTAGAATAACGTAATAAAATATTGAATTATAAGTACCTAATCATTCGAAATATCAATCTGAAATATATTAAGCAGGAAAAGTACTACCAACCTAACTATTTCTGTGGTGAGCACACATGCACTCCATTTCGATGAGCACTGCACTACTGTTGAAGCAACTGTGACATCGACTTCATGTCTCAATCACTCAGTATTAATTAGATCTTGTGTTTTCATAAAAATGCATACTAAAACAATTTGAAACGAAATAAAATTTATAGTTCAACTGAAATGATTTCTTCCCTCACTTTGAGTTAAATTATACTTTCAAAGCACGCATAGAGTACGTTTTTATTTTTAAGAAGTATTGTTGTAATTCAAGGAGATCACTGCATAGACAGTATTTCGCTTAGAAAGCGAAAGGCAATTGTTTCTAATTGTTACGCAAGCGACTCTCAATATTCGTCGCAAACGCGAAGTAAATAATAGAAGCTAACAAAGGAAGCTTTCTTGTTTACATTTAAAAAGAAATTCAATCTGACGTATTTACATCGGAATTAACATTACAAAATACGACACCTACGTTTCACCTAACAACACATGTAATATCAAAAGGGAAACACGATTCCGTTTCGATCGCGGCGGCGCGGCGATGTAATTAAGAAAATATTTCGTGAAACGGTAGGTAACTAATTTGTAAATCATGTTTTCAGACGAAGCAGCGGTGATCGTACTGAACGTAGGCAATTATATAAACGACAATCAACGGTACAAAGGCGTCGGGGGAAGGAAAGTCTTCTAATATAATTATACAGATATGGCACGTTAACGCGGCGCAGTGTGACGGCTGACACGCCGCTGGCAAAACGCTGCGTTAACGTAATAATCACGCTCGACAGCACACGCTCCGATTACTATGAAAATTAGCGTCTTTGCCTTATCTCGCTTCTTATAATCTTTTTTATCCATATCACAATATGTGGGGTGTGTTAGCGGTGCTAATACGCAAGTCGGTCTCAAATAACTGTGGCCGATCTTATGTGGAGCGTATCTGAGAATGTTGGAGTTAATTACGTTGCTACAGAAAATTAAAAAATTTATCGTGTTCTAATTTTTTTAACAGTTACCATGAAGTTTACGATGCTTTAAAATGTATTTATTACTTCTAGTTTTTTTTTATAAATTCGTAGAAATTGATTTGATGAGAAGTCATTTCTATCGCTTGTTTGGTTCGAAATATTCTTCATGGAAAAGTAAGTATTCGTCGAAGTTCCTCGAAAATTTTACACGAATATCCCCTAATCACAATTTGAATTTGATTCGTCTGTTAAATGTTTACGAGACAGGTGCTGGAGTCATTAATTATCCAACAATAAATCAAGTTAATAGGGAACTTATAATGTAGGCGCAATTTTTAACAAGATTAAAAACCCCAGTGTCAAAAGTTAAGCGGATTTCAAAACAAAATTTACGTCTGTTTACAGCCAACCGCAGCGGGGCACTGATAAAACGAAAACGAAATCAGTCATGACTAAATTTGGATCTTTTGGCCCAGTTCCGTAACAATTTTCTCTAATGAGTTATGTCAACACTCATTATTTTTAAAACCATTATTCCATCATTTCGTTACGAGATTATGTCTTTATTTACTTAGCAACGTTAAATCGAATTTTGACTAAAAAATCATGACCGAAAATTATAATCGTTTTTAAATTCGGTTTTGTTCCCGAATTGTTCTCAGTTTACATAGTAGATTATTCCTCTACGTATTGTTGACGGAATCCTAACGGCATTAAGGTGTGTTTTCACCTCGGGCATAGAATAAGCAGTGTTTTATTTCGTCATGATCGTAGAATAATGTCGGATTTGAAAAAAATCCAAAATCCACTTTTTACCATATTTGGATAATACATTGTCTAAATATTATTGCTACATTAAAAAAAAAATTACATGTATTTTAGATTTCAAATTAAGCAGTCGGTATAATGACGGATTTGATAGACGCTCATAGTAAAATGACGCTTGTGCTTAATCGTCTCTGCACGACGCGCGCCCGGCCCTCCCACTCCCGACGTATCCACGCAACCGACATTGTTCCTCGAAGTTGCCCACGCGTTGTATTTAGATTAAATTTTTCTTAAACATTTACACTAGATTACCTCAGTTACCTTTTTATTAATTATTACGTATCTAGTCTTACGTACCGTGTTAAAAGGTGTGTCACAATGAAACCAGGACGATCAAAGCTTATGTTAAAACTGGTGGAAGAAAGAAGCAAAAATGCACAAATTACGAATTTTACTCATGAAGAGTGCACTGATGAGGAGGACTGTATACCAGGGACTCCAGGTAGGTTAATTAATTATGTATTAACTTTTGGTATTATTTAATTTTTGTATTAAAACCATATTTACTAAAGTAAATGAATAAAGTATCGGTTCTGACTATCTGTCGGTTTTCTACGGAAAATTAAAAATCATTTAAAAAATTTATTTACATAAAAAGAATGTTGAATATCGGATTATACATTATTCTGAAGAGTTTGTGTTATATTTAAAAAAAAATGGAATTTTAAAATTGTATGTAACTATATTACATTTTTCTATGGATATAATAGTGACGGGTGATCACAACCGACGTTATTCAATGAACATGTTTTTTTAACTAATAGTCGTATCTGACCATCCGACTTTGTTCTTTGCACTAAATTCAGATCCAGCTTTATTCTACTTAAAAAAATGATTATTTGTATATATTTAATATATTTTTCTATAAAAAAATAATCCTATGTCAGTAATATTTTACCCGTATAAATAAAAAGAAGTAAATTGTTTTATTTCTGTACTTCCGAATCTCTTTGTTCTGAATCAATTTAAGGGTGTAAAACCTCACCTTAGGCGTAAACGTTAACTTGTGTTATTAAGAATTTATTTATTTTTTACATACTGATATGTTTTGAGAATGCCATTCACCTTTACCTCCAGGAGTACGCCATGCAATAGTAAAATGAACGACGTTTATGAGAATGTCTTTGCAGACGATGTACACCGAGCAAACGAAAGTATTACAGATGAAAATAGGAATCAAAACATACCATCCTCTACTTGTTTTCTTAGAGAAAATCACTTTATAGTTGGATATCAAAATGCTTCCACACCAGATTTACTCTCGTCAGAAAATCAACATACCGTGTCCCTAAATATCAGCCCAGCTTTAAGCCCTTTAAATACCTCTATCTTGATATCAGATATATCACCTTTCCCACAACCGATTAACCGATTGCCATTACCAGCAAAAGGCCATGGCGAAGTCTGTAACGATTTTTGTTGTTGCACTCATGATGAAGCGGACTATAGCAACTGTCCTTTAATCAACACAGTTGTGTCCTCATGCCAGTCGTGTCCTCCAGTGCCTCGTATTCGATGTAGAGGTAAAAAACGAATCCTAAATTACGATGATTGAAAAGAAGTTACTAGAAAGCGCTTAAAAATGCCGGGAAATAAACTCCTCCAAAAAGGGCCTTTTTGTTCCTTCAAAAACTATGGGTGCCTACCCAGTACTTGCGCGTGTAAAAGTAAATGTTACACTATGTTGACCCTTGAAGAAAGACAGGGTGCATTTGATAAGTTTTGAGAATTAGGTGATTGTGAGAAACAATGGTTGTATGTTGCGAATTATACTACAAAACAGCAGAAGAAAAGGGGTCTTCAAAGAGCTTTAAAGCATAACCGTCAATTCACTAACAATTATTTTTTGCCAAAAGAATCATCAACAATAGAGGATTGTAAAATCATGTTTTTAAGTAAATATTCGATTAGCGAAAGGTTGGTTCGGACAGCTTGGGATAAGTATGACGGAAGTACTTTGATTGAAGAAGACATGAGGGGGAAACATAAAAATCATAATCGGATTGTTGACGATGAAATGGTAATGTGGGTTTGCACCCACGTTGAATCATTTGTACCAGTAGAGTCGCATTATAGAGCAGCGTCCAAATGGCTGTATTTAGGTGACTTCGGTGACTTCAGCATCGGTCGGATGTTCAATTTATACAAAGAATTGTCTGAACTCCAGCCTTAAAGAAAGCTTATGTAGGTCTAATTCCAATCAGTAATGATAAATATAACAATCTTATTAGTCTTTGCAATTCCTCAATAATACCCACGAAATATCATAAATTTTTCAGAAGTTTAACTCATGGACGTAATGTTACTGAAGCTGGTAATGAATCCGACTGAATAATTGTGCACTAGGGTTTTTTTTATAATTTTAGTTATTTTATTGTTATTATTTTGATCTCTGAAGTTGTGATTGTTAAGATTTTTTTCATTTTAATAAATGTTTTTTTCTTTTCTTTATAATTAAATTCTATATAATGATTAGTATTTAAATTTTTAGGTTAGTAATTTACCAAGAAATCAGTAATCATATCCAAATAGAGTCAACATTATAGTCTGCTTAGTCTATATAGTAATAAAAGAATACCTACTATTGATAATAAATACTTAATTTAAGCATGTATATCATGTTGATTAAAAAAGAGTAAGACCAATTAATCTGTGTTTTATTTAAGACATCCTAATCTGGTTACTTACTGACCACTTGCCGACCTATAATACTTACCTGCGGTTAAAATTTAAAATAATATAATATGACAAATAACATATCCGCCAACATATTACTCTGTAAGTTAATAGAACATGATCGTAAAGTAACTTCCGTCATTCCTTCAACAGTAACTTTCCGAGGAACAATGTCGGATAATACTATGTGACTGTATCAACTCCAAAGTAAAATGAAGCATGTGATTTTTCTAGAAAACTGTGTAATTTTAAGTTATTATTTTTATTTTATTTTAAAACGAATCCTTTTGTTTGCTTGTATGCCAATTTTCATAATTACAGAATTTGAATCTAAAAAGTTATGACAAAAAATCTAACATGACTATTTGAAATGGCTGCCCTGTGAAGTTTAATATTTGTCAGATCCGTCACTATTCTACGACTATGACGATTTTTAAATAACAAAGGGAAAGCTCGGCGAAAACGCTCACAAAATAAAACTTCACGCTTTATTTCTACAAAGGGCTTTGCAGACAATGTTCTATACTCTTTTATAATCTTCCCGGAAAAATCGCCCTTGATCCTGGCACACCTGTTAGTTTTCCACCTTTGTTGCTATTTTCTTCGAATTTCACGAGCACAATCTTTATTATAAAATATTCATGAAACTTGTGTTCGAAACGCCGGAGCTAAAATAAGGCTAAATGGTTGGTAAATATACTTTTTTTTTTGTAATTATTAATTTCTTGTGTGCTATTTCTAGGACCGTTACCGAATACGAAGGTGGCTGATAATTCCAACACGGGAACACGAATTGCGAGAATAGTGTTTTAAATATATGTTTTCATGGCTCTGTAACAGTTGATATACAACTCAACTGAGACAGTGACCTCGTACCTGAAACTGGGTGATGACTATATGGAGTACTCCGGCCCCAGCAATCATTTATGATAATAAGGCCTAGTTCGCCCATGTAAACAATTAATGAAAAGAAAGAAGAAAGTATAATATAATGGATGAGTTGGCCTTTTTCACACTGGACCGCATAATTGTTCCGTTGCAGAATTAGGCAGAATAATGGTACATAGTCGGATTTGCAATACGCTGTACTGTAAAAAATTATGATTTTTGGCTAGTTTAATTTTGTGATCCCTGGCAGCATTTTGTACTATCAGTTTCATGAACAGTTTTCCTACACTTGGTAAATCGATCTCAATACAGTACGATATTACGGGCACGGTCCTCATTTCATTGTCGTTGAGAAGTCGAAATTTGAATTGGAGTAACAGTTATCCTAGCAAATTTATAGTCATTAATTAATTATCTTCGGTTTTTGCGTATCCAAATTCTAATTAAAACTACTTTTACGGTTTAATATACCATTTTTTACTGTCATAATAATTGATCGTATTATTTTAAAATACTTCGCAGTTTTCGTGATCACGGACGTCGCCGTCCGCAGTACTTTAAACAACTAATTATTTATCTTTCCAATTCATTTCGTCCTTGATGTGTTCGTAGACTTTGCAGCTTTGAAATACCGCGCACTATGACGAAGATCGCATAATCTACTTAAGCATTACAAGCCATTTTGAATTCGTCATGCAATTGCAAATCTTGTTTTATATGTATGTATGGAGAAAAAAGCTGTTGTTTGTTAATGTTACGAACAGTTCTTAATATTTCTTAATTTATAATGTTGAATTTATTTTATGGATTGTAACAATGTATTGCCTATTTCAATACTTCGTAGTCTATATTTTTGGATGTTAGTACTAAAATGCGGTGACTCGCCATGATAATTTTAAATAAATACTTCGATAGAATTTTCAGGATACTTTGGGAAAGCATGAGTGAGAACTTTTAATAAGTTATAATAATTTCAAAAGGGCAAAAATATTAGGAACGAATTGAAACAAAAAATTGTAGTAATAACTCATTAAATATTAGAAGTGTAATTTTAATAATTCTGAAAATTTCAAACTACTCGTAGCTTTGAATCTGTTACTCAAAACTTTATTTTTTTATGATTGAATGATTACTGGTGGCCCGGAGGCCTTTCCAGTTTCACCAGGACAGGTGGGCGAGCAAAGGCTCATCCAGGAAGGGTGGGATTTGCTAACAGCTACCCGAGCACCTCCGAAGGAGACCTAACAGCTCAAGAGCAGCTGCTTCGCGAATGAATCTACTACCGGATCGGAATCGCGACCCGCTGAGAAGATGCGGCGAGAAACTCAGCGAGCTGATTCATGGGTTAGGTTGCACGGCGAACTCTTTGTCGAGTTCGACGAGTACGGTTACCGGGGTCCCTAAGCCTGCTCCTAGTGTTAGAGCTGAAGGCGCCTAGTGCAAAGGTTATTGGATCTGATGGATCCGTAAGGACGTGCAATTCTCAAAACCTTTCGTAGTGATTAGGTAGGACTTTTCGTACCTCTCACTTCCATAATGGCACATTCTCGACATAGGCCAAGCAATCCTTGCTTTCACAAATTTGAATACTTCACTTTGTTCAGATTGATGTATATGATAACAACCTTATTAAACATTCAATTCGAATACACGTAAACTCATTTTCGAGGTTAGCTCGAAATTCGCCAGTTAAACCTCTAAATAATTTTTGTGTAGTCTTGAAGCGACGCACCGCAGTTCTTACGTCTGTCATCCAGATTTAATATCACATCTCCCGTTTTGTAAGGTTTCTACCGGGAGGCAATTTCCCTCCTAAAATTGTATTTGGACGAATACGCGTGAACTTAATACGTATGCGACCTGAAAGACAAATTTTGCTTTTATATATTGTCGTTCACGAACATGAACGTTGCTTATCTCCTCGGTTTTTATGTTTTCATATTGATGGTTTTGTGTTACGTATATATTTATATACATGCCTATTATATAGAAATCTGTGTCATTTATAAGTCGAGCTACAAGTAAAATCAACATGAAAGGATATGTTAATCAAGTAACGAAGCCACATAAAATATGAAACAAATTAGACGGGGAAATTCGTGATATCAATTTCATATATTATGTATTTTTGGAGCTTCATAATAACATGCGTGTCGTTTATCGTGCTCGTAACTTCTCAATTATAAGTCCTACAAAATAGAGTACCAATAAGAAATTCGATAGTTACGAATTATTTTAATTTGTCACAAAATGTATGAAGTTTTTAATAAAAAGAACCCTGGTTTTTAATGGAACGGCCAACTATAAGAGATTCCGAAATACATAGTTTCCTTTAACAAATCGACTTCTCTAAAGCGACCGGCTGCCGTCGTTTCTCAATCTGAGTTACTAGTGGAAGGAGGTGGCGGAAAATCTTCCTATATCAGATTTTATGGAAGGGTTAAGCGTTTCAAATCTATTCTGACGTTGCGTGTTATCTACTTTCCTTTAAGATTTCGGCTTAATATTTTAGATTGACTTGTTTCAGTTCTGTTATACAGATTTATGGGCATTCCATAAAATGTTGATACTGATATAAAATAATAAAAAGCTGGTTTCTTCATATGAAAAATGTACTTCGAAAATTGAGTGCTTAAAATATTTATAGGTTCTGGAACTATAAAATTTTAAAATTATGCTAATCATTTTGATTTGAATGAAATGTAATACTTCCTAAAGCTTCACTTCTACCATGTGTAAAATAAAAACACAGCTTTTTGTATATTCCAGTTAATCTGTTAGTTAATGCAAATAATTATGTATTAACGATGTTGAGTTCAAAAAAATGACCTAAAATATAATTTTAAAAAGAGTCAAATAAATGTTATCCAACAAATTTCAAAGATCGTAATTTAATTATTAGTTATTGATTAATCAGTTTTCGATTTATTCAGTTTTATTAATAATGTCCAAACTTCATTTAGGTAAAATATTCTAAAATATGTATATTTGAAGATTGGCTTATTCAAATACTATGATGTCTGTCTCGACTGACACTGCAAATATTAAAAGTTAAACAGTTCATATTAAGAGCACTTCCTGGCTTAATATCGTACAAAAAGCTTTGTTAGTTTATTTTAAATGAACATTTCAATTTAATTTTATTGCGAAGTTATCTTAATGAAACAAAAATGGCATTTAATTATAATAAACAAGCATTTGCGTTATCCTCCACGTTCGTCTTATCTTCTATCTGGGAAGGGCCGAGATTCCCTTATAGTAAGCCCTTCATTGTGGGGAAATCGCACGATTCTGACTGCCATCACTGACTAACAGTCATACAGCACCAGAGAAAATTTACATCAGCCGGTTTAATGTCGCGAAGCAATTTCATTTCGTGCAAGGAACGGGGCAAAACACGTCCAGCCAGCTCTGAGATTCGCAGTCCTGTAGTAAGCCTTCACGTGCGAGACCACGTAAAATGGTCACGTCAAATCGGTAACGATGCGTCGGGTGATACCGCAGCAAGACAAATGTGTCGCATATTCTGGAGGCGTCTTCTGCTATCTCAAAACCTTGAATTTCCCATTTTCTTTAACAACGTATAAAAAGTGAAGTAAATTGGTTTATTGTGCACTCTATATTGAGCCTGTTTTGTTTTGTAATTAACTTCAAAAGGCTCTGTAATATCTTTTTTCAGTCGGAATCCATTTATTAAACATATGGTGTGCTTGGATTATGAAGTTTTAATTTTTAATGTTAAATTGATCAAAGAATCAGTTGCAATCTTAAAACATTGGTGTGCGTTAAATTATCTAAACCTAAACTGTTATTATTATTTTTATTTTTTATTGCTTAGATGTGTGGACGAGCTCACAGCCCACCTGATGTTAAGTGGTTACTGGAGCCCATAGACATCTACAACGTAAATGCGCCACACACCTTGAGATATAGTTCTAAGGTCTCAGTATAGTCACAACGGCTACCCCACCCTACCCGTGCGGACTCACAAGAGGTCCTACCACCAGTAATAATGTTATACTTAATTTTATTTCGTATATTTCACAATATTTGAAACATTGATGCCCCCCTTTGAATGTAATTTTTTAACCTCATTCTTATTATTATTCATTTCCCCTGCTGTTTTTTTTTTCATTTTGTTATAGAATTAACTAACGTACATCTAGGCAATCTTAAAAAGTTTTTTGTTGTTGGACAATTAAGCCGTATCATTCCTCCTAATCTATGTACCGCTAATCCTTTTCGTCAGGTATCAAATATGAAAAGATGACACTTCAGTCGGTAATAATGTCATTTGGTAAACAATAGCTTTCAGCAGAGAACAGCACAGATAAAATTGAGAAACGGGTAAATATTAGCCACCGTTAGAAGCAATTTACCACTTTTATGGACGTTAAGTGACTTCATTACTTGTTTGATTTGCATGCATAGCGGCACAGCCTTATGCATATTAAATCCTAAATGGAATATATTAATAAAAAGTTTCAAAAGCGTGCACGTTCAAAATTAAAAGCAAATTTTATTTTATTTTGCATTTGATGGTTTATTTTGCCGTTTTATGTGTGTATTAAAATCCCCTGAGTTTCTCGCCAGGTCTTCTTAGTGGATCGCAATTCCGATCCGCTGGTAGATTCTGCGAAGCACTGGTCTTGCTAGGGCTAAGTATTAGAAAATTCTCTTAGGTTGAACCCGTGAGCCCACCTAACAGTTCGCGAGAAGCTGGAATAACCCGCTAGGTTACCGGCGAATAGGTAAGTAAAAAAAATGTGTGCGAAAATGAAACCTTATTTGAGTTGCTGTTAGGGGAAGTTGCTACTATAGTATAATAATAATAAAGCCTTTATTCAGACAAATACATTTTTTTTTTACATATACAAGTGGTATTAATATTAATTAAAAATTTTTTTTTTGGAAGCTTTTTTTTTTACCTGTGTTATTATTAGTTATTGACTGTTTGTCTATTATAGACATAGGCCTCCTTCAACTGCCTCCTTAAGCTTCTAATTTCAGCTGTTCTGGTCCATGTGCTTCCCGCAACTGCCTTAATGTCGTCCCGTCCACCCATCTCCTAAATGGTCTACCTCGGTTTCTTTTTCTGTCTCTCGGATACCAGTACATTATAGTTTTACACCATTTCTCCTGTCCTCTTATAGTATGCCCCGTCCACTTCCATTTAAGTTTCCTTATTGTATCTGAGACATCCTTTAATTGAGTTTGTTTTTTAATTGTTGATGTTCTTATTTTATCTGATAATCTTTTCCCCGTCATGCTCCTCTCTGTAGCGTTTTGACAAACTGCTACTATAGTACTATAAAATAATCCGGATCTGGAATGAAATCATTTCCTCGGTGCTTCCTAAGCACTATGATATGTGCCTCACACGGGTCTTGAGAGAAATTTCCGTTGTGACCTAGTTGTGGTGTGGTCATATCCGACAACGATTGCTTGCCATCTATTGAATCGTATACTAATCTATCTACTAATACGATAATAATAATAAAGAATTGACAGAAAGAGAGAGAGCATACTTTATTGCACACCAAAACATAATTAACATCAGAAAACAGTCAACAAGCAGACAAGTTTGTACAATATGCGGTCTTATCGCTAAAAGCGATTTCTTCCAGACAACCGCTTATCTCTTTCTCTTCAATCGTTCCCTCATTGCTGAGGATCGTGACTCCGTTTGATCCCGTCAACTAGCTGTCTCCAATTAATTTATATTATTATATTAATAGTTTAATTACCCGAAATTCTGGACAGATAAAAATACAGCAGGTATGTTGCGGTGTACTATTAATAATTCATTCAGTTTAACGATTCATAAGCCCAGTCATTTATTGTTCTGAACTTGTGAATAAAACTTCTAATTGTCTCGCTCGCGTTTACTTCAAGTAACAACATAAAAAGTTTGTAATTATCGTGTCGTATCGTGTATTATCGTGTCATGCGCAATACCATCAGAATTTTTTAATTATCCTGTTATCCTTTTTTTGTTTAGTCGCGTCCTTAAATACGGAAATGACGCTTCACTGTTGGCCAAAGTAATTAAAAATGCTTTTACTATTTATACTCAAAGTTGTATGTAAATTACGAATTTCATAACAGACTGAACGTATGCATAACTTGCATTAGAAATTTTAAAAGATAAACGTGATGCACATAATACTATGTTTACTAATTAAAATAAAATTAATTCATCACATAAAATGACGTTGTCATCTTAATTATGCAAGGAATACTTTCTCCAAATCTTAAAACATCTGTTTTGGCTGTATATAGGACATACAAATATTCACAGTACGTACGTATAATATATATTATATTAAACCAAGGATTTAGAGGATATGGAACGTGTCAACTCACAACAAATATATTTAGATAAGATGAGACTAACATTTCAATATTAGGTGCCTAGTTTTTAATGAGAAACAAAACATCGATTTTATAAATAAATAAATTTTAGATAGAAAGCAGCGTAACCTTCGGTCTTTTAAAAGCCAATAAAATGTCCAATTAAGTAACTCGACGAGTACCGAGTGCCGACCCATGTACCCGAAATAATACACCTAACGAAATTAAAAGACCTCTAAAGATTTCCCCTCGCCCGAAATATTTTCGCAATGCTTTCAAAATTTAATAGCTACAATAACAATATTTTAACGTGATTTACTCATTTAGAATCTTAATGAATTTCGTGTTATACAACATCTCATTTACGTCTTTAATAATATGCATTCTGAGTATTAGATAACGCTCTGTGATTTGTATCGTTCGCGTTTTTAAAGATCATGTTTCCGTACGTTTTGTTTATAAATCAACCGACATTTTTTGGGCTTTTCTACTTTCGCTGATTATTAATTGTCGGTCGTCGTCATAATATTCAAATAAACGTTGATATATACGATCCAATCAACGCTCTTTATGGCCTTATTTGGGTTACATATTTTTCATCTACATCCGCGTGAATGACGATTAAATATTGTGACATTCGAATGCTAAACGCAAAACGATTTTTAAAGTTCATCGTTAATTAATTCGAAAGCAGATTCGTGATCGCTCCCGATAAAGAACCAATCTAGTTTGATAACACGAAGGAAATTAATTATTATTATAATGAAGGAATCGTAAAATCCACGACCGCTTTCGGGGCATATCACATTACCATATTTCGTCTAAACTCGTTTACAGCCTTACAAAGTGACAAAGGAAAGTCCGTACGAGTGTGGAATGCCATATATACATATTTATAAAACACAATGTAGGTAGGTGCCGGTGAAATCGACTCGGAATTCTGTTATCGGCATTAAAGTTTCGGTGACCGTTTGACCTTCACATTTAAAGCGGCCGTGTATACACTGGCATCCTGATGAATGAATTGAATTCACAATTGAGTTTTAAAATAATTTTAGGAATCAACTTATATTTTTTTTTTTTTTTTTTTTTATTGCCTAGATGGGTGGACGAGCTCACAGCCCACCTGGTGTTAAGTGGTTACTGGAGCCCATAGACATCTACAACGTAGACGCGCCACCCACCTTGAGATACAAGTTCTAAAGTCTCAGTATAGTTACAACGGCTACCCCACCCTTCAAACCGAAACGCATTACTGCTTCACGGCAGAAATAAGCAGGGCGGTGGTACCTATCCGCGCGGACTCACAAGAGGTCCTACCACCAGTAATTACGCAAATTATAATTTTGCGGGTTTGATTTTTATTACACGATGTTATTCCTTCACCGTGGAAGTCAATCGTGAACATTTGTTGAGTACATATTTCATTAGAAAAATTGGTACCCGCCTGCGGGATTCGAACACCGGTGCATCGCTTCAACACGAATGCACCGGACGTCTTATCCTTTAGGCCACGACGACTTCTATCGACGATCGCGGAACAAAAAGAAGCTTAATCTATACAAATATTATAAAGAGGAAAGATTTGTTTGTTTGCTTGTATTGAATAGGCTCCGAAAGTACTGAACCGATTTGAAAATTTTTTTCACTGTTTAGAAATTACACTATTCCCGAGTGACATAGGCAATAATATTTTTTGAAAAAAATTAGGGATCCTTACTAAAACTCCAATAATGTAACCCAAGGTGTAAAAAAATTACCTAAAATATTCTTTACATCGCGTGCCCTGCGAAAATTATTGATGATAGAATAAAATAATTTACTACGACTTTGTAGAACATTATTATTTACAAAAAGTGTTGCGACAGCATATTGTCTAACTATTATAGTTATGCCGTAGTAAGTGTTCTTTTATTTAAAAAAATAAAACAACGTGAATTATTGTTGAAATTTTTGTTAAAGACCCGAGCGGAGCTGGAGCGGGCCGCTTGCAATAATATCAATAGAAATATTGTGAATTAGATTTCTCAACCAGAGGACTTTATTAACAGTGGTAATGGTAGTCCAGCTAACAGTAAAATAGCTTTAAAATATACTGAAACTATGTTTAAATTCTAAAATATTGTTTTTTTTTTAAAGCTTAGATGAATCGACGAAGTCACGGCCTCATTGGTGTTTTATCGTAATTGATGCAGGAAGAGTTATTTACTTTAACTAATAACTTTAACTTGATAATTTTGTATAGAAACAATTTTTCATTCATCTATTACTTCTATAAATACAGCTGTCATCGCATTTTTATCTTGGCTAATTTTTTAACTAATAATTTGTACCTTTTTTTAAGAAATCTAATCACTTTACGAAACATTATGCTAGTATAATAATCGATTCACACTACTGTATAAAATACAAAAATTCATAGTGGGATTTGGAGATAATTTGAATCCACTAAATCTATAAAATTATCATCGTGATGAAATTGTATGTCATAAAAGATTTGAAAAACATGATAAGCCCTTACCTTATAGATTCCATCGACAAGTTTCGTAAGCTCCTCCGTCTCCATGGCTAGAGATTTTCAATAAACTAATATAAAAACTGTAGTTATTACACGGGAAACTTCATCGGGATAAACAGTGTACGCACAAACGAATTTCGACTTTAACACTTCGCGCACATAATTCACATTTCAATGCACAGTATACTCGGTGGTATATCCCTCGTTCGCTTCTCTAATCACTCAAGCAAACAAACTCACTTTCGAAGACATCTGAAACAAAGAAAAAACACAATTAACTTTCGATATTTAAAACAAAAGTGTTCTAATTTTGAATGGTATTCTTTTTGGTTAGTCAGTTGTGAAGGCGGGAATCTAAATAAATGTCACTTTAAAGTTTTTTTTTTTGCACCTGTTTATTTAAGATGTTATCTGTGGAGCGGAGCGTGCGTCCGGCGCGAGAACTATCCGTGTCTGTAGAGTCTCCTATCGCCTCGACTCCGTACGAACTCTACGAACGACGATTGTACATCGTGGAGGCATGCTAAAGAACTTAAGAGGCATATTATGAGATCACTACGTACCCGTCGATGTCAACGCTATGTTTACGTGCATGAATTGTGGGTTATTTTATATTTTACACTTCAACATTATTGGATTATTGTGACACTGTGGTTCTTTATTAAAGGTTGAAATAGGTTGTCATGAAACCAGAAACAGTCACGAAAATATGAATTCCAAATAAAAATGGAGCTTCAATAGTTTTTAATCGCAAATTATAAACTAACAAGCTTTTGCCCGCGACTCCATCCGCGTGGAATAGTTACTTTGGCATAACGTTAAATTTTACCCCCCCCACTTCATTTATGTAGAAAGTGAAAATATTTTTGAATTATAGAATATTAAGGAAGCTATCTAAACCCCTATTTTGAAACATTCGTTATTAGTGCTCCACTTGTATTAGTCTTACCGTGGTGTTATATAGCCTACAGCCTTCCTCGATAAATGGGTTATCTAACATTGAAATAATTTTTCAAATCGGACCAGTAGTTCCTGAGATTAGCACGTTCAAACAAACAAACTCTTCCACTTTATAATATATAAACTAATAAACTAATTTAAGTGTCAGCATTTAAGTTACAAAAAGATATTTTAGAGATTAGAACTATATGACAGATACTTTTTTTTATTTTCTATTGCCCTTGTAAATGTAATTGTAATTACTTGTAATTACCAACTAATAATTTAATTTCAAGGGCAATATTGCAATCGACATGTTTAATAAATATCTCCATCCAATTTGCAGGCAGGTGGTTTGAAACACAGTTCCGTTCACATTTGGTGATTGTATCTACCTAATTAAATTCAGTCGGTTACTAGATGAGAGTCTCGTAAACCTACGAATACTATTAATTAAGAAAATTGGGCAAAACACAAATTATCTTGATCGATATGGAAATGTCATGAATATTAATTAGAAATTCATCAAATGAATAACGATCGTGTGAAAGGAGAAACAGCTTTAGTAACGTGATTTATTGGTATAGTTTTAATTAGTAACAATATCGTTCGCTAATCAATTAAAAAAAAAACAAATTTTACGATAAATTTGAACAGATATCCACCAAACATTATATACGACAATAAACAAAGTATTGTTTGATACTTATACTTTACGCTTTCATTATTTACACCGCCTACACGGCAAATATAGGACCGGAATCGCCCACCTCAATAATATAGATTGACTTATTGACAATATATTGAAAAAACGATTTGTTAAAACTTTTACTTTCAAAACGATGCTACAAAACAATTCAAAATGTTAGAGAAAATATCCTTAGTTACATAAAGAGCAACACGAAACGCGATTATCATAATCATAATATTATTATGCATAGTTCATTTCCTCAATTTAATGAAACTATCAATTTAAACATAATGAATGGCTTGAGAATTTATAAACATTGCTAATTAAGAGTCAAAGTTATGCAAAAGTTTTAAACTAATTCGCGATGGAACAACTCGTTAAAAACAGAGCATTTTTAATTATTTACATGGATAGAACGAAGTTATGGTCTAATTGCTGTTCAATGGTGGAGCTCATAGGAGCTCACCAACTCATAAACTCAAAGTTTCTATTGTAGCGTTCTCTAACTATTGTACCAACATTTTTCAATTAGCAATCGGTATTTACTCAAGGTAGGTAGGTTATTGGAAGCCCGCACGTATCCTGCTTATTTCCGCCACGAATCACGCATTCGTTTTGATTAGAAGGGTAAGACAGCCGTTAAACAGTTATCGACCTCATGTCTCAAGATTGGTGGTATTGTAATAGCTGGGGGTACCAGTATCCACTTTACACCAGTTAAAAACCATGTTAAACTCTACCACCAGTTCTAAAAAGAGTCATGAGAAAAACTCTCGGAATCGGCAGGTTTGTCTTTTTTACTAATCATTTGACATGTCGATAAACAAAGCCTGCCTACAAAGGCATTAAAAAAAAACAATGACACCGCATTAAGCACTGAAACTATGATAGCGAAAAATATTTAATTTCAAACAAAAAAACACGTTTAAATAACAAACCGAAATAAGCAATCTATTGATGCTGGTCAGGTTATTAGAACGGAGTTTAAAAATGATTGTATTATATGTCAAATGTCATAGATACTACGGGTATAAGCGTGTGCAAATTGTCAAGACAAACGGACATTTTGTAGTCAATGAAAATTACTTTCAAAGATTCCGTTACATACAAAAATATATCGTCTTCTCGCATTAAAACTGTATAATTTCAAATCTTACTAATTTTACAGGAGAGTGTTTTAAAGGTTTAACATATTATTATGATATTTTTAATATTAATCATCTTTGTAACATTTATTTTTTATTTTTTACCAGTTACATTATCTGTCTTATAAAGTAAGATAACATTATGTATTAATTTTGTTAATAGTAATCAAAACATAAGTAAACTAAAAAAAAAAACTAAAACTAAACTGCGCTCTTTTGACAGTATTTATGAGAAAAATACTGGTGATACCAAATGTTTACGCATATTAACTCAATTTGGAATACTTTTGAAAATTGTACACTTTTAATGCGAAAAGACGATATACCTAGTCAGGTCATAAATTCTGTCACATGTTTAATGTAAAATAATTGAAACAAGTTTATTCATTATGTAACCATTCATATACCAAAATGAACTTAACAAAACATAGATTCTTATGACACTAAAGTTTATTCAAAATGACCTCCGCGATTTTGAATACAGGCCTTCAATCTGTGCGGCCAGTCGTCTATCGCAGCACGAACGAGGTCCATGTCAATATCGGCGGCTACCTTAATCAAGGATGTCTTGAGTGACTCCAAATTGGGATGAGGGTTTGAGCACGCCTTTTCCTTCAAGTGTTGCCATATCTTGTAATCTAACGGATTCAAATGTGGACTGGAGGAGGGCCAGTCTTCGTGCCGGATGAAGTCGATTTCACGCGCCGCCAGCCAGTCTTGTGTGCTCTTCGCTCTATGAGCTGGCGCCGAATCTTGTTGGAATACCCAGTGCTTGTTATTGAACATGGTATGAGAAACAGGTTCCACAAGGTTCGTCCGGACTGTATTTTGATACACAACTGCATTCGTTTTTACACCTTTCTCACAAAAATGCACCTCTGTTAAGCCCCAATAAGAAACTCCCAACCATACCATGAGCGAGGATGGAAAATGACCTCGTTGGACACGCGGAATACGGTTGCTCGCTTCTTCACTACTGTGTGCGTACACCTTATCATTTTGTTTGTTGTAGCTCTCTTCTACGGTAAAAATTTTTTCATCCGAAAAAAGAATTTCCCGATATTTTTTTCCCGCGTACCGCTTCAACAAAGCGCGGCATCTCTTCAGTCTCAGGTCCATTAGACGAGCATTCAAACGATGTCCTGTTTTTCTTCGATATGCCCGAAGCCCTAAGTCTTCATTTAACACCCTTTTCACCGTAGTTCTGCTTAACCCCATCTGAAGGGCCAACAGTTTCTGCTTACGTTTGGGATTTCTTTGAATTCGCGCCTTCACAGCTTTTATCACTGCTGGAGTCCTAACAGACCGAGGGCGACCACTCCTTGACCTGTCATCTACACTAGAGTCTTCATTGTATCGTTTGATGGTACGATAAACGAATCTTTTGGTTATATTCAAATTTTTCAGTATGTTAAAAATTTGAATTGGCGCGTAACCGCAACGATGCAACGCAATAACTGCAACACGGTCTTCTTTAAGCGTCTACTCCATTATTAAAAATGAGTAAAATTCTAAAAGTATACATTTTTATTTTCATGAACAAGTCGAAATTCGAATTCAATAAACTTTTTTGTGGCCAGCATTCTAAAAGAAAAGTTTTTACTGTGTGACAATACTTATGACCTGACTAGTTATACATAGGAAGCCAATAAAAACGTGTTAAAAAGATTCGGAACGGCAGGCAGCCCGAAAACTTTGTTCGCCGCATGCCGACGAGGAAAATAAAAATACAATTTCACTGTGTATCCGTAACTTCGTTTCGAGGAAGAGATTTGCCGGGGCCCGCGACCCGACGACCTTGCATATGCATCCATTTTGTAAACGGTTTCGTTTCGGCTTTATTTTTTCTCTTAGCCCGAGGCAAGCGGTACTACTGTGATACGTCTGCGTATTTCAGTTCGAACTTACTCAACTACGCTCCGAATTATGTGATACGTATTCCGGAATCTTTATCTCTCCTCGTAAAAAAAAAAGACTGCTAAAATCAAAATGTATTGATTGCTTTAGGTACTTTTTACTGGTCCGTGATGCAGTAATGCCTTTCGGTTTGAAGGGTGGGGCAGCCGTTGTAATTACACTGAGACCTTAGACCTCATATCTCGAGGTGGGTGGCGGCATTTAAGTTGTAGATGTCTATGGGCTTCGGTAACTATTTAACACCAGGTGGGCTGTGATCTCGTCCAACCGTCTACACAATAAAAATCTAGACCGAAGACATATTTAATTACTAACATTATTTTTAATGTTTACACTATAATTTCGGATTAAGAAAGTAGTAACCTAGGCACTAGACTAAAGCGCTTGTAAATAATAATCTCACACTAAGACGAGAACCCGTTGTAATGGTGAATATAAGCAGAAATCGGCTCGTTCGAGACGCGACGCCTGTTCTGCTGACGAACCTTGTTATCCAAATATGATGCGCTGCACGAAGCATGCATATTCATGGAGCTCTTGTTCAAATTTTCAATGGTAAATTTAATGCAAATATCTCGTCATCTCTAATATATGCTGTCGAACGCTCAATTTTTAAGGATGATATCCAAGATCCCTCTCTCTGTCTTAAAACTCTTTAGATTTAATACTTTAATCATTTATTCTGTCAGATTACTACTTACTTTAGATTTGTTTTATTATTATTTATGTACACATGCATGAACACATGCACTAATTAATTAATACATACTGGTGGTAGGGTGACTTGTGACCCCGCACGGGTAGGTACTACCACCCTGCCTATTGTTGCGTTGAAGCATTTCGGCTTGAAGGGTTCTTTTTATTTTATTGCTTAGGTGGGTGGACAAGCTCACGGCCCATCTTATGTTAAGTGGTTACCGGAGCCCATAGACCTCTACAATGTAATGCCGCCACGCACCTTAACCAGGCTTAAGGGTGGGACCGTTGTACTGAAAAATGGCGACATAGAAATCATATCTTAAGATTGGTAGCGGCATTATCGTGGTTGTTGCTTATGGGTTCTGGTGACAATTTAACATCAGGTGGGCCGTGAGCTTGTCTACATAACTTAGCAAAAATATATCACCCACAGTGCCACACTTACGCACACATATTCAAACACACAAACACACACACGCACACGCACACGCACACACACTCAACACATATACACAACACATGAATTAGTTGTGCTTATAACTAAATTAGATATTATACAATCCCTCACCACCACAACTATCTATTAGATTGCTAACTGGGAAGACTTCAAACAATTGATTTGCATAATATAAGCAACATTTTAATATATTTTTTACTTGTCACGAATCTTCAGATCAAACAAAAAAAGAACAATGTAATGAATTCGGGAGGGAAAACCAATAACGTGGGCTGCGATCGCGCTCCTCTATGTAGAATCAGTCAAATGTCAAACGCACATGTGGACTGACCCATTAATGAGATTCCCATTCACTCGAGGGAAATTTCCTATAGTGTAGTTCCGCAGCTGGTAGACTGCTATGACTTGAACTCAATCATTCAAAGGCTTTATCGCTCTATTATGCCGCCGTGATCGACGTGTTTAATATCATATTGTTTCTAGACATAAAACTAGATTTTTGGTATGGTATAGCCATAGGTATGTAAAATGGAACTTAGAAGTAAAAATATTTTTGTGATTCGTTACTTTGTAAGAAATTGCGTGTTGGACAGTTATTTTCTTAAAATTAATCCCGAAACCGGTACTTCGTATTGGACATAAAGAATTAGCAACAGTAATCTCGACATTAACTGAAGAAGTTTAGCTTAGATTTTCAAAAATAAATTAGTAACAATTTCAAATTATTTTGTGTGCTACGTAACGTGATCTTTGTACTAATTGGTAAAAAAAATAATTGCTTCATCGGCGTGCGATTATGAAATTGCTAAACTTATATTGCACATTTATTTGGTGAATATGTTTTGTATTTTATCCAATTAGTTACAGTTATTAATGGAATACTCAATAATGATTCTAAAACTAGCATTTTACATGGAGTGATGTTATTCCTTCCACGGTGAAGGAATAACATCGTGTAATAAAAATCGAACCCGCAAAATTATAATTTGCGTAATTACTGGTGGTAGGACCTCTTGTGAGTCCGCACGGGTAGGTACCAACCACCTATATACCTATTTCTGCCGTGAAGAAGTAATGCGTTTCGGTTTGAAGGGTGGGGCAGCCGTTGTAACTATTCTAAAACCTTAGAACTTATATTTCAAGGTGGGTGGCGCATTTACGCTGTAGATGTCTATGGGCTCCAGGAACCACTTAACACCAGGTGGGCTGTGAGCTTGTCCACCCATGTAAACAATAAAAAAGAAAAATCGCTAATATTTTTCGAAATAATATCATGTTCTTAACTATCCATAAAGCTACCAGAACTATAAGTAGCATAATAAGTAAGTAGGTAGAGCATCATAAGTAATAAAAGACAAAAAAAATCGAAAAACATTTTATACTTCTTCGTCTACTAAAGTATTATTGTTGCAATTTTGAATAACTCGCCGTGAGATCGCAGTGCCAGTCCACGCACGGCTGCATTTGACAACTAACAAAATTGAATTGCGTTTGAAAATGGCCGTCTCACTCATACTCGTGACAAAAAATATAAAAACATGAGGTCATAAGATCGATAATAGAGATTTTACTATTTTGTTTTAGTTCAATTTGATTGGATAGTATGAAAAGATTTGCAATCTAATCTATAAATTATAACTTATTAAGATTTAAATTCTTTTTTCTTTTAGGAATAAAGAACAATATTACGTAATACTTAAAAAAACTTAAGATATAGTCGCAAATGAGTATCTTTCTTTTTTCACACCTACTTTCGTTCATACATAAGTCGCTCCTATGTGTGAATTGTTTTTTACCGAGCAAATTCGTGCGTATAATTGAGGTGCTAAAACTATTTTCAGATACTTGTTTATTTAAATGGTTTTATATATTTATGTCGGCGCGGGTCAGGGATGGCTAAGCGGTAGTTTCCGTCATCACTCGTATTTAGTTGAACTCAGTTTATAAAAAATCAATAAAACCTTTTGAATAATATTTATTGAAACTCAACACACACAACTTTCACAATGACAGGGTAAACCGACAGTTTCGTTCCACATACCGACAGACTGACTGACTGACTGCCAGAGACTCACTGACTGAGACGGATGGACCGTCCGATACGGACTGAATGACTGTTTGACACGGAATGCCACGACTTTGTCCACGTGTCGCCATTTTATACTGTGGCGCTACGGAGTCTACCCTACATTTTGTGATATTTATCAAAACAACATTTCATCATTTAAAATAATAGTCAAAACAACTTCATAATATTACTAAAAGTCGTTAACCACGACATATATATATATATATTGCATGACGACAGCTTGTTTGTGTAGTAGTCACAAACCTGATTGAGAACTAACAAACGCAGCCGAGGGACAAATAGGAGTGAAATGTTTTATTGCAATTCGTCATTTTTATAGTGAAACAAAATTGACAGATTGTAAACACGAATTGGATTGTATTCGATTGAAAGTAATAAAGTTTATTGTTGAAAGAAATATTGTATCTGTTGTAATGTAATCTGCTATTTACTTTGCCGTTTGATTTTGATTTTGTTTTGACTACTATACCACGGTCGGAATCTTTCTGAAATATTTAGTATTTGAGGTCTGCCTTCTAGTTCTTCTCTCGTACAATCCACTCAAAATATACAAGAAAATTCTAGCTTGCGGCCGTTGAATGTAATTCGTTTAATAGTATTATATTTTAAATTTATTTATTTAAATGTTACTCACGAACATCAGCCAATTGAATATATTTTAATTTGTTAATGTGTATTTTATTTTTTCAAATAAATCTAAATTTGTAACGGAATTTAATGTGTGTTTTGTTTTTATTATTATTATTTACCATTATTTTACTTAGTATTTTTTTACTGCAAATTTTAGCTTGACAATCATAAATTTATATTCTTTTTTATTAAATGCGGAAGTTATGAGTATACATACGGTTTGATCTCTTCTAATTTCTGATAAATTAATATAAGGCTTACTAGTTATACGATACGTCGCTCACACACGCGCACAATCACACTTACTCTACAATGTATACCATGATATGAACCAGATTTTAATGTTACAGTCAAGTACCACTACTCCGTATGTAATAATTACGACAGTAACACGTGTTCGGAGAGACACGACAGAGCCTACAATCTGACACTGTCTTAATTATGTTGTTAATTAAATAGCTTTTCCATTAATTACGAATATAATAGAATCGTGGCGCTTATTAGACTTGACTTAGCTAAATTTTAGTTAATAAGTAAACTAAGCTATGAAAGCCACTAAGCCAATACTTATGGAAATTATATTGTTCATTTTTAATACATTTTACAAACTTAATTTGAGCGATGTTTTTGTAATAGTTTCGTAATTGATTTTAAGCTGAAACGCGTATTAACGCAGTAGATGGAAGCTAGAAAGGAAGAAAAAGAAGAAAATGCTGAAGAATAAATTTATTACATATTTTAAACAATTTTAATATATGATATGTTAATATGTTATATTATGTTAAAGATTGAGAGAAACCATTTCCAGAATAAGAACACTGGCAATTAAATGGAGAGCGAATTCTTTTGCAAATTCTTCAGCCCAATTCCATGATTTGAGTGTATCATGAAAAATGACCACCTGTGAGAATAAACAAATTTTACATTTTATGAATCTCAAATATTATTATTATATTATATTCAAAATATCAGAATTAGTCTGCGTTCTAAAATAAAAAAATTCTTAATAATAGTCATAATCATTAATTGTCAGAACTTTAATTTAAAGATTCAATTTCTATATTGTTTTCCAGGATTCCCATGAAGACGTTTCCCCGAAGAACTCTGCAATTATCACAGTTTACCAGCTCACTACAGGGCACAGACCGACCGGCACTATTATTATTAATATTTTATTATTGTAATTGCTTTTATTCTCGGGTCTAAGGACTATTTTTGAAACTACATACTGATTACTATACACGTTTAAATATATATGTATAATGATATTGAGTGCTTCAGGATAAATAAACAATAAAAAACTTAATTGCGTTTTCTGTTATATGTATACTGAGAAAACAACATTTAGAGCACTTAATCTAATAAAATTAATATTTAAAAAAAAACGGAACTTTCTTTTTACTGAATGTGAAACTTCACTGAATGATATATAAGAAAATCATTTTTAGAAAACCAAAGAGTTTTAGACTATGAAGATTTTTCTCATCATTTTCCATAATATGTAATATATTATATTCACCAAGACATCTCTAGATACAGAACGAACTGTTTAATCCAAAATATGAATATTTAGGCACTCGAGTAATTTATTTTCAAACCAGCGCTTTGGGCCCAACTAAAAGCACCGGAAATAGTGGTTTCAAGCCAAATGACATTCGTCACCAATACCATACGCAGCTTTCTCTAAATATTTATTAAAGGGAGACGATTTTTTTAATACCGCTTAGTCGCACCCCCGATGCGTTTGTTCAATTGGCGAGAAATTGCGACGCGACTAAGCTTGCGGAAAATTGGCGATATCGTTAATATTCACCCGAAACCGGCGGTTCACGTGGCGACTACAAATAACAAGTAGACACCCCCTATCGATTTATGCTCCGTCGTTTTAAGTGATGTATAGGCCTCAAGTAGCCAACCCGCAGCTATCTATCGAAGATTATATCGTGTAACTGACGTAGTCCACTGAGATAGATTTGAATTTTGGTAACGCGATCTCTTAATATTTTATCGGAACATCCTTGTTTGGTACTTAATAATTCTGCTATCCCAAAATTTGGAGAGGCCATTTAAGTTGTTTTTTTTTTTTTTTTTATTGCTTAGATGGGTGGACGAGCTCACAGCCCACCTGGTGCTAAGTGGTTACTGGAGCCCATAGACATCTACGACGTAAATACGCGACCCACCTTGAGATATAAGTTCTAAGGTGTCATTATAGTTAAAACGGCTCCCCCACCCTTCAAACCGAAACGCATTACTGCTTCACGACAGAAATAGGCGGGGTGGTGGTACCTACCCGTGCGGACTCACAAGAGGTCCTACCACCAGTATGCAGTAAAGACTCCATAATTGAATCGTTGTTTCGGGGCGAGGATGCCTGAAAGGAAAATAGCTTATTCAAGCGACGTCCATAAAACATCGATATCTTGACAAAGCATAACAGACTCAGGTGAGAGACTAAGTAACTTTTTCCGGTGCGTTAAGCCGTTCGTCTCAGGAAATTGGTGACAAAAATATTCCGGTCATGCAGAGGCCCCTTGTTAACGCTACCCCAGAAATACAAGAAAATTCACCCCCTCCTGACGCGGCTCGTTTCGGGAACTCCTCGGTCTACACAAAGTTTGGTAACATTGAATGGCTTTATTCAAGAGGACAGTATTTTCGTGTGCTTAGTAGAACGCTAATAAATAAATGAAATAAATAACCGGGCACAAGGCACGCTCAAATTAAGATTATTTGGGAAAATATAACAAGAATCTGACTTGCGTTAAAGATACTTTTAAGAAATATTATATACAGACAAATCCCAAACAACAGTCGATGCGAACAACAGGGGCTCAGCCAGAAGGAGCAGGATTTGGTAACAGCTACCGATGGATACCTAACAGCTCCAAAGGCAATAGAATCGGGAATTAATTTTATCTTCATTTTAAAGTCTTACTTAATTTTAAACACTACGATTCAAAGTTTTTCTTTTCAATAACTAAGTGAAATTAATATTATATTTATTATTCAGTTTTGAATTATAAATCCTTAATTCACTCGATTCAATTTTGGTCATTAATAAATAGAACAGCGTAACCTTGGGTTTATTTATTTATTTATTGCTCACATGAGTGGACTAGCTCACAGCCCACCTGTGTTAAGTGATCACTGGAGCCCGTAGACAACTACAACGTAAATGCGCCACCCACCTTGAGATATAAGTTCTAAGGTCAAAACTTTAATGAAATTTTTAGAGACTCCGTCGCACAATTCTTGTTCGTATTTTCAAAACGTATATTTCGACGATAATAACAACAATAACATTCAAAAAGCAAAATGTTATTTATATTTTTGCGTGTCTCTTTTCAGCGCGCTATAATCAAAGTTTATTGCCCATATTTCAAACTGACTAACGAATGGTTGAAAGCATAACCACAAATCCAAAATCAAAATATAACACAACATTACGCTCGGGAAATGATTGTCTGATAGCTAATATGCAAATACAATGTATATAGATAAAATAAATAAGGTTTATTCGTGTGTTTGTCGCATATACGTTCCTTAGCCATTTGAAAGTCAGTGCAGTTATTGTTGGCGATTCATAGATAGAACATTAATATCAAGTTGCGCAAGAAAAGTTTTAACGAATTGACGTAGCTCAAACATTTAGCGATAACCATAAGGGAGCGTGGTTTCAGTAGTCAACATTCTATTCAATTCAATCTATACTAGACGATGAACGAGCTTTGCTCGTTTTTTTTATAACGCCATCTTGTTGTGTCTTTAAAGGGGTTAGTTGCCCTCAATTAAGAAAAATAGTATTATTATTCGCCAATAGATGTCGGGAAGAATTGATTATTGAAAACACGAATAAAACAACATTTTCTGAAAATAAATCGTTGCTAGATCGATTTATCGCCCCCGAAATCCTCTGTATATTAAATTTTATGAAAATCGTTGGAGCCGTTTCCGAGATTCAGATTTTATCAGATTATATATATATTAATATACAAGAATTGCTCATTTAAAGGTATAAGATATATAAAAATTGCTGTTCGTTAGTCTCGCTAAAACTCGAGAACGGCTGGACCGATTTGGCTAATTTTTCTCTTGAATTATTTGTGGAAATCCAGAGAAGGTTTAAAAGGTAAATAAATATGAAAATGCTCGGAATTATATAAAAACAAACAATTTTGTTTTTCCTTTGATGCATCTCCCGTCGGACGGATTCCTTTTGTTTGTTTCAAATTTATTTTATACTAAAGTTTAGGTTTTTTATTTATCGACTGAGGCACTACGAAGTCTGCCGGATCAATTTGTTATTTAAAAGAATACTAATTACTGTGTTCTAAATAAAGAAACTACGAAATTGTAGAAAGTACCTCAACACGCTTACAAAACAACGCGAGAATCAAAGAACATCAAGCCAGTTAATTGCGCGTACAACTTCGACAGAAGTAGAAAAGTTTGTGTTTTGGTTCGGTATCATTGCGAGAAACGTTTTTCCTCATTAGTACCTTTCTCGGTCTTAATAACTGCGGCTAACGAACGATGCCACGGCAAAAATACTACTACTCCGTACAGATTTGAAAAAGTTTATGTGGTCTCTTATTTTAGACAGCTTCGGGCACTTTCCGCAGAGGTCGAGGGTTTCGAACTAATTCTATGCCGGGAACGGGTTGTTCGCTTACCGTAAACAGATAAATATCCAGCAACATCAGCTTCGTACGTTTAGGGTTATCAAAGTATTTAACGAGATGTAAATTAAGAGTTTTCTTCATCATGAAAAATATACTTTTTAACACGCTTTTATTAACCTGGTATGTATTATATGTATGTTTGTCTGTTTTTACTGGTGGTAGGACCTTTTGTGAGTCCGCGCGGGTAGGTACCACCACCCTGCCTATTTCTGTCGTGAAGCAGTAATGCGTTTCGGTTTGAAGGGCGGGGCAGCCGTTGTAATTATACTTGAGGCCTTAGAACTTATATCTCCAGGTGGGTGGCGCATTTACGGCGTAGATGTCTATGGGCTCCAGTAACCACTTAACAGGTGGGCTGTGAGCTCGTCCACTCATGTAAGCAAAAATAAATAAAAGTAACGGGATCATTGAACGTTCACCGACTTCAAAATGTCCGATTAACATGGAAATTTCCACACGCATCAAGGACCGATGACGTCACAACAATTTTATTACTCGCTCTAATATCCTGATCAGTATCAACAGAATAAAAAAGAGATGAAATTAATGGTTACGTTTGCTAATTAAGCGCGTTTTTTAGTAACTAAACCACATATATATTTATATATTATTATGTATATATTTCTTATGTGCGTGTGTTTGTCACTGAACTCCTAAACGGCTGGACCGATTGGAATGTTTTTTTTATGCGTTCGGGTGGTACCCTGAATGATTGAGATTTAAAACTCAGCCCGGCAGATGGCGCTGCAGTCGGTACCTAGATTATCTATATCTTTCCTAGAAATAATTTATATGGCAAAACAACGTTTGCCGGGCCAGCTAGTTATATATAAATTTCAATCATGTCCTTCTGCAGCCACATAATGAGGCGTGCATACTGTATTATTCGTACTAAGAATAGATTTGGTTCTAGAAGGAGTTTGAAAAGGCCATGAATAAGGCCAAGGTACGAGAATGATTCTGAATTAATAAAATGCATGTCCACAGATTAAATATGCCGAAACGATACATCACCATTGTTACAACAGGTACTGTAACATCCAAGTTATATAAGTTAATATTAATGATTCTTTTTCTAATAAATAACTGGCTAGACTGCCATCGTGTAAAATCCTTCTAGATTAATGCAAATATCTATACTTATATTATCAATTTGTTACGTAATTAACTTCCCATTAAAAAAAACCATATAGTACTCGAATGTAACAAAACATGACGATTTCTCTTCCAAATAACCAACCGATTACGACTTAAGTGCACCAGTTACATATAATACTGCCAATTGTCTGGCACAATGGCTACAAAACCTTTCGTTATTACGGGCAGGTAGGTATTCAAGGATTCTTGGATTAATGCTATACTCATATGAAGTGTGATCGTTTATCTGGTACAAATTTTGTTCGAGGATTAATGTTAATATTGAAATGTAACTGAAAATAATTAAATGAAGATATTTTTGAATCATCCAATTATTCTCGGCCTAGCTACGCATAGTAAGTACATAAAACATTAGTTATATAAGACAAAACATGAATATCATGTCTATTAATTAAACAGAATTTCATTTTTCATTTATTTTAAGTAAGACTGTTTTCATCATTAATTTCATTAGTATATTCAATAATTAATATATTCTGCACGACTGTTTTGCAATATTAAGTATAGAAGAAATAAAGTTAAGCAAAAAATGTGATTTCATAACTTCATAGTTAGACTACTTTGACATTTCATCAGAAATTGCCGATGTATCTAATTCGGTTCCTTCTTGACGCTGTTTACTGACTGTTTAAATACAACGTTTATATCCATTAAGGGCACTTCCGACACGTAACCGGGTAATCATATTCCGGGCAGGCACGGCATAAATCATAAGAGGATAACCGGAGGCAAAAAACAACGTGTTCGGACTCACGCACCTCCCTAACCACTGTTTATTGTAGGTTCCACATTCACTTTATTGCAGTGCCCGTACGATGTGGATAACACCTATTCGGCTTATTTAGTGCCCTGTTTTTGTACAGACTCATTTTGGCAAGGAGTTCGTTTAGTGGATTCGCCGCCGCAGGGTGTGAGTCCCGGAAAGGCCGCGTTCTTTTGTTATACATATAATTCAAGGGCGCTTTTTACAACTATGTTATTGTATATCAGATCAAAACGACCATTTCGGTATTATTGTATATCGTGAGCAAACAATCACTTTTTCAAACACACTTTCATATTTAATCGTTTTAAGATTACGTTCGCATTTTTTTAAGCATAATTTATTTCGAGATGCCGCTCTAAGTCTTAGAGATTAATTAACTTTACTTCAGCCTACAGCACTAGAAAACACAATAGCTTGTACTTGTTCAGCCCTACATTACAAGTAAAACCTTTCAAACTAAAACCATGTTACAACATTTTACGTCAACACAGTTTTAACCTATATACTTGAGTGGAATAATTTGTAATATCAAACGAAACAGCGAAGAAGAAAAAATTTAAGTTGACTATTTATGTTACGTTTTCGTATCTACTTATACAAGTGTCTTTTGGTTGTAACTAGATTTTTGCTTGCTATTCTTTTTATACGTAGAGGCCATATTGAAATTGTCATACCATAACAGTTCGTAACGTAATGAGCCGCTGATATAAACAGTTTACTTAGAAGTACGTATGGAGTATGAAATTAGATGGTAATGGACCGTGTCAGACATGCGAGAGAAGGGTGTGAGTGCAGAGATGACATATGTTAGGCCTGAATAGAAAGTGAGGACATGCTACGCCGACTCCATAGACCACATAAGGCCAAAAAGACGAAGAAGGCTTTAAATACGTATGCTAATTGCCCGATAATAATCGTCTTCTCGCATTAAAACTGTATAATCTCAACACTTACTAATTTTACAGGAGAGTGTTTTAAAGGTTTAACATATTATGATATTTTTAATAATAATCATATTTGCAACATTAATTTTTTATTTTTACCAGTTACATTAGCTGTCTTTTAAAGTAAGATAAAATTATGTATGAATTTTGTTAATAGTAGTCAAAAAAAAAGTAAACAAAAAAAAAAAAAAAAAAAAACTACGCTCTTTTGACAGTATTTATTGTATTTATTAGGAAAATAGTGGTGATACCAAATGATTCCGCATAATAACTCGATTTTGAATATTTTTGGAAATTGTACACTTTTAATGCGAAAAGACGTAATATGAACAATGCACTCATTCGAAAACAATATAGAAGGTTTGTTCAATAAATATCTAACGTGTTATCTTTAATTTTGGCAGACAGCACGATTCTATTACTGATGTATGGATTAATTCTGATATATGGATTAACTTTGTAAGAAATAATGAGTTTCCCAAAGGCCACAAGGAGTGGTGTTAATGGTAAACCATTATCGAAGTCGAAACCGCAATAAACTACGCTACACTTAGCAGAAATACAGTTCATGTTTTGTGAACCGGTAATGTATCGTGAATAGAAGAACGACTGCATCACTTCTTCCAGGTCGCGATTATATTACATTGCGTGCTAAAACAAACAAGAATTTAATAAGTCTTATTTATTGTAATTGAATTTTAGGATACATCACTTCAACGACCTGTCTTCATTTTCAGAAATACTTTTGAAGTGAAAACTTCTTTAGAATCGTTGTGATTTCAAACCGGATGCAACGGAAAAAACGACAGGTAAGAGACACAAATACAAAAATGTGTAGGATGAAGCCAGCAAAGAATGAGACAGAAATATACATACTATTTAATACAGCGCCATCTGTGAGATTTTTTAATACTAACGTGTGTATGAAAGCTCTTGTAGTGAATTTTAATTTAGGATTATACGTGAAATTAAAATATCAATTCACAGAGGGCGCTACCTTACAATTATTTACTAATGACAAAATTTTACATATACTTAAGACGTTTAGGATAATTGTATTTTAATTTTGGAAGGTTTCACTTCTACCACGTGTGAATTGCACACATGTTTTTTTTTTATTCCTTGCTTTTCAATACAAGATGTTATTCCTTACTCGTGAAAAGCATTCGTGAGTACGTGTCCGGTATTAATTTTAGAAGTATCTGTACCTGCCTCCGATATTTGAACCGACAAATGTAGATCACTAGGATCAAACGAACTGACATCCAAATCAATCATATTAACTAAATACTTTGCATAGTGATTTCACTTTCTTTTATTTCCAATTTAAAAAAAAAATTTAAATAGGAAATTGTATCAACACCGTTTGATATAAAGAACAATTTACCCTGTTCTTTAAAACAAACATATGATTTTTCATTTAAAATTAGAATTTATAATTTAAATTTTAATCGAACGTTTCTAGGTAAGGAAATATTAACGAACGCCTACTAAACACCGAGGGCGGTAGCTCCTTACCTGTCTACTTTCGGCAGCTACTGGCTTAAACCTCTTACACAGAATATAAACGTTCTTTAACGACCGTACCCGGGAATCGAGTCGAATATTTACTTTTTCCGACATCCGCATTCGGCAAGCTTAGCCGGCTGTCTTCTCGCATCGCCACGGTAATGGATAAAAATGAAATGCTACTTCACGACAGTAAGTTGGATTTGTGACATGCATTTGTTTTGACACATAGCTGAGACGGGCATCGCTTTAACGTACCGTGCTATAAATTAGTTGAGGAATAAATAATAAATAAATATTTACTAACAATCACGCCACGATAACTGGTCCCGTGGTAAGTTCGTAAAGAACTTGTGTTACAGGTACCAGATAACGGAAATAAATGTAATATTTTTATTATACACATACATATATTTTAATATACATCCATAACCCTGGAAAAGACATTTTTTTTTTTACTTTAAAGACATTTTTTAGGAATGAATTAATAATGTGCTTAATTTGTTTTCTACGTTATAAAATTACGACTATTGATTTTTATGTATATTAAGAAAGCACTGGAGTGGAGATCTCATGCTTGACGTCGTAACATGGGCAGACAACTAATAAGTCGGACCGACGACCTGGTCAAAATAACTGCTAAGGACTGGATGCGAAAGGCAAGAGACAGAAAACAATGGAGTGCATATGAAGAGACTTACACTCAGCACTGGGCGGACAGAGGTTGAGGAAGAGAGATATTTAGAATAGACGGGCCAACGAATTTCTTACCTGCTGTTAAGCGGTTACAAGTGCCCATAAAATACCTATCTAATACTACTACTACCCATCTAATGATTGAATGAAAAATAAGGTAATAGAATAGTGTTAAATTAAAAAAAAAAAACTACACATCCTACTGGTATTGTGGTATGTATTGAAAACTGAAAAAAGTAGCACGAACCAAACCATAAAAAATATCTTGTTAAATTACACTGTTACTAGTCATTAACTCTGAACTGAAAGTCTAATACAGCCTTATATATTGAAACCAAAACAAATTAACTAAAATAGCTTTCTCAAACAAATAAAACAAAATAATGTAGCGATAAAATGCAGATCGAACAAAATCACCGATCTAGACTTCACGGTGATCGCACAAGAATAGTTAGTTCGTTGACTCCGTTGCTGAAGTATAATGTTTTAACTTACGAAAACATGGAACGAAGACATTGTTTTCCATTTAGCTTCCGCTGCCGTGTCCGTTTACCGACACAACTTGAGCGTTATTCAACGCAGTTGTGTTCGATCTTTATGTAAACTAAAGTTTTTCGAAAAGTCGTTTGCTGCTTAGTACTGTCGTGTAGCAGTCAGTTTGTTTTACTTTATTGGTGGAGGACGTTTTGTGTGTCAGCACGGGTAGGCTCTGCCTATCATCCGGCTCGAAGGGCCAACTGTTGTATTATACAAATCAATCTGAGGTTTCAGACGTGACGGGACGTCTTGGCAGGATTTTCAATGTCTGTAAGTTCCGGTAATCACTTAACACTAACTTTAACAGTAGGCAGAGACTTAGCTCTGGCATTGTTGATGGCCATGAGCGATGGTAACCACTCACCATCAGGTGGGCCGTATGCTCTTCTGTCTACAAGGGAAATAAAAAAAACAGTAGGTGGGATGTGATCAGATACCAAAATAGGGGAATAACATTTTTCTTACGGCTATTATATTAATGTAGAATCAAGATATAAGTTGCAGCTGTGTTAGGTGACGCTAATCGAATTATTATGGGAGGCGTCGTGACGTCGTAACGCAGACATCGCACGGCAGCTGATTGAGCAGAATCATTAATGCAATTAAGTACAATACAATTACTGAGAGGATTGTCAGCGATTACTTAGTTAGTGTGTCTGTTTAAATAGGGCCCATTGTGTTGATATTTCATTATGAAGGCTAAATTTAAGATGCGTAGACGATCTCTTCATATTTATCATAACGCCAAAGTGAGCTTATCTGAAGGTAGTAGGTAGACCTATTTGTGGACCTTAGCTTGGTGTTTTTATTTGAAAAAAGAAAACATATTTGATCAAATCTCGAAAAGCACAGTCAAGTTGTGTTGTTTTCGCGAACTTGGTGATCCTTCGAGTCACGGTGGTGTTCACGTGGGAATACTTTGGTACGTCAGTTGAAAAGTCACCACCGAAACGGTGGGGGATACTTTCACTAATACTTACCCTGAGTCTTCCTCAGTAAATAAAACAAAACCCTATCATACGGCCACCCATCACGACAAAAATGCTCAATATCGACGAATCACGACAGGAGGTATCCGATTTCCGCGAATGCCAACATTTTTAAACGCAATATTCGAAATAACAAATCGAAAAATTCACTATCAAAATTACTTGTACGCGATAAAAGTAATAAAAATAAACTAAAATATCTTCATAAAATATTGAAACGTTAATAAACTATTCAATCTATTACAAACTACAGGTATTCCGCTGTTCCACCCGCATTAAAATTATAAAACGCATTTTAATTTTTCAGTCTCATTATTTGTTTTCGTACATAATTAGATTTTTTAACATCGGTCTTCAATCTACAATCGAACAAATACCCTGACAAAACATTAACTAATCGAAGATTTGGTGTGAATTTTAGCCAAGATATTTACCGTGATTTTTAATAAATATATCCATGCCAACACTTTTGTTATAATTGAGTATTAATTAGAATTTTAGTTAAGTAATTATTTTAAAGCTCGCGGCCTAAAGGATAAGACGCTCGGCGCAATCGTATCAAGCAATGCATCGGTGCTAGAATTCCGATGGAAGGTACCAATTTTTCAAATGAAACACGTACTTAAAAAATGTTCACGATTGACTTTCACGGTGAAGGAATAACATCGTGTAATAAAAAATCAAACCTGCAAAAAATATATATCGCGTAATTACTGGTGATAGGACGTCTTATGTGTCAGCACGGGTAGGTACCACCGCCCTGCCTATTTCTGCCGTGAAGCAGTAATACGTTTTGGTTTGAAGGGCGGGGCAGCCGTTGTACTGTAAAAACTGAGATCTTAGAACTCATATCTTGAAGTGGGTGGTGACATTTACATTTTAGGTGTCTATGGGCTCCGTTCACCACTTAACACGAGGTGGGCCGTGAGCTCGTCCACCAATTTAAGCAATAAAAATCAATTTAAAAGAATATAGATATATTCGTAAAAATTTAATTATTATACTGAACACTAACAAGTCGATTCTCTTATACTGTACTGTGGTAGAACATTCTAAACTATCACAAATCATAAAATTCTAACAAAAACGCACTTTTAGTTTCTTGAAATTACTTAGAAAGTGATTTCGTAACGTTTACCGTTGTTAAAACTCGCCGGAACATTTATTTGACGAGAATAATTATGTTTTTGTATTTCTATCATATTAATAGTGGTTTTTTATTTTTTTATTTTTTTTTTTATGATTGAAGGATTACTGGTGGCCCGGAGGCCTTTCCAGTTTCACCAGGACAGGCGGGCGAGCAAAGGCTCAGCCAGGAGGGGTGGGATTTGCTAACAGCCGCCCGAGCACCTCCGAAGGAGACCTAACAACTCAAGAGTAGCTGCTTCGCGAATGAATCTACTACCGGATCGGAATCGCGACCCGCTGAGAAGATCCGGCGAGAAACTCAGCGAGCTGATTCATGGGTTAGGTTGCACGGCGAACTCTTTGTCGAGTTCGACGAGTACGGTTACCGAGGTCCCTAAGCCTGCTCCTAGAGCTGAAGGCGTCTAGTGCAAACGTTATTGGATCTGATGGATCCGTAAGGACGTGTCTAGGGCGTCGACGGTGACTGGCTCCTGCGTGATCAGGATTCGGGGAGTAGTCAGCGGCGGCTACGATAAGGCGATTATCATGACGCATAGCCTTATCGAAGTACCGTTCCGACGCTGACTTCATGTATTTCTGTATAGATTCGAGGCCCAGGTCGTCGTGTAGGTCAACGTTCCTCACGAACCACGGAGCTCCGACGGCTAACCTGCAAAAGCGGGATTGTAGAGATTGAAGGGTGTCTATGTGTGTGCGGGCCGCGTGAGCGAACACCACACTCGCGTAAGTCATGACGGGCCTTATGCAAGTTTTGTAAAGTGTCACCTTGTTCCGAAGGGACATTTTACTCCGCTTACAGATCATGGGGTAGAGTCTACCGAGAATAAACGCGGCACGGTCACGGACTGATTTTATATGCGGGCGGAATGTCATCGATGCATCCAGGGTAACGCCCAGGTACTTGACCTTCCTGGCCCAGGGTATGGATTGACTAAAGAGAGTAATCGGGGGTGTGAGATTCCTCCTCCTAATACGGGAGGAAATCCGTGTGGAGCTTCCCCTCTGAAATAGCACCGCAGTACTTTTCGGTGGGTTGATGTCTATGCGCCATTTTTGGAACCACTGTCCTAGGGCTAGGGCTGCGCTCTGAAGCTTCTTCGCGATTAGGGACTTGTTTCTACTGGAATAGTAAACAGTCGTGTCGTCGGCGAATAAAGCTAAATGGGTCGGCGGCGACCGGGGAATATCGTTAACGAATAAGCTAAATAGGAGGGGTGAAAGGACAGAGCCTTGCGGGACTCCAGCTGTGAGAGGTCGTGGGGAGGAGCGGGTTCCCTCGACTCGATATCGAAAAGAGCGGTTCGACAAGAAGTCCCGTATGATGAGCACGAGACTATCCGGCACACCCATGTTGAATAGTTTGAAAATCAAACCGTTGTGCCAGACTTTGTCGAACGCTTTTGCGACGTCGAAGAAGAGAGCTCCCGTGTATAACGGTTTTGGTCGATTAAGCCCCACAAGAATGTGCTCCGTGAGGCGGTGCACCTGTTGAACGCATGAGTGATTTGTACGGAATCCGAATTGTTCATCGATGAGAATGCCCTTGGATGAGACGAAGTCTCTGAGGCGTTTGTAGAGCAGACGCTCATACAGTTTGCCTAGAGACATGAGGAGGTTAATCGGGCGGTAGCTCGTCGGATGATTTTTTGGTTTACCGGGTTTATGTATGCCGATAACGTCCGCTTCTTTCCACACCGCGGGAAAGATACAGTTCGCCATAGCGGCATTGAAAATAGATGCCAACATCACGATGAGTTGGACGGGTATAAGTTTAATAACGCGGTTGGATATACCGTCGGAACCGGGAGCCTTGCGAGGACGTAGGTCTTTGATCAAGTCTTTAACTTCCATCGGGGTGACGGGTGGTAACGGATCCGAGGGTGGCAAGGAGACTCTGCGTTCTACCTCACTGTCTACTAATTCTACATGAACAGGGACCACGGATTGAGTGCTGGGCGTGCACTGGGTTTGCAATGTATCGGCCAGCAACTCTGCTTTTTCGTCATCATCAAACGCCGCGAGTCGGCCTGAGGGGTCTACGAGGGGGGGCATAGTTACTACCGTATCCGATTTGAGAGTACGAGCTAAGCGGTAGTAAGACCTTTGGGAGGGCGCGAGTCCTTCTAAGAAATCAGACCATCTGGCATCTCGGACTTCGGCGATGCGAGTCTTTACGTCGCGTTGTAGGGCACGCATTCGAATTCGATTTTCCGCGGTAGGATACCTGTCGTAGGCGCGTATCGAGGCGTTCTTAGCTCTAAGGAGTTCCCTAATATCATCGGACAATTTGAAGCGGTGAAGGAAGTCCTCCGCTACAACTTGTTTCGATGATCTATCTAATGTTGAGGTGATGTGTGACGTTAAGATGTCTATGGCTTCAGCGGTATCCTGAGGAGACGGGATAGAGTCCGGGTTAAACGGGAGCGATGGTGGATCAGATTCAGCCAGGCTGATGCCCAGCGTGTGCCAATCCACCACAGTCCTCGTGACGGGAACGGAGTCGGGAGCGCGACCGAGCTTCATAACGACGGGACGGTGGTCTGAATCTAACTCTGAAACTACTTCGATCGAGTGTAAGCTCAGAGTTACGTTTTTTAATAACGCTATGTCGAGTATATCCGGGCGATGCGCGATATTTAGCGGGTAGTGAGTCGGTGTTAGCGGAGCAACGATATCGAAGGCGAGATCATCGACTAACGCGTCAAGCCGCCTGCCATTCGGGGTTGTGGTGTGTGAGTTCCACCTGATGTGTTTACAATTTAGGTCACCCGCCAGAATGACAGAGCTCCCCATGCCGAGCAGCGCCTCAATATCACTGCTTAGAACGATCTTATCCGGTGGAAGATAAACGGACGCGATAACGATCGGCGCGTGTCCCGTCAGTGAGATTCGGCACACTGATGCTTCGATATTAGCGAGCGCGGGAGGATCGAGCGGGACGCAATGCAGGGCTCTTCTATAGTAAATGACGGTACCACCACCACGAGCAGAGAGCCTGTCGTTCCTGACCATGTTATAGTTCGCGATTTTAGGGTCACGGCGCGCGGGCTTAAGTAGGGTCTCCTGCACTAAAAAGATATCAATTTGATGGTCACGCAAAAAGTCAGAAACCTGATCACGTTGATTTGCGAGACCATCATCATCATCATCATCATCATCATCATTTCAGCCTATCGCCGTCCACTGCTGAACATAGGCCTCTCCAATAGATTTCCAGTGCGACCGGTCCATTGCCACCTGCATCCAACGAGACCCAGCGCTTTTTACTAGGTCGTCGGTCCATCTAGTAGGTGGCCGTCCCACACTGCGCTTGCCAGTACGTGGTCGCCACTCCAGGATCTTTCTGCCCCATCGACCGTCCTCTCTTCGTGCTATGTGACCGGCCCATTGCCACTTCAGTTCACTAATTCTACGGGCTATGTCAGCAACCTTCGTTCTTCTACGGATCTCCTCATTTCGGATTCGATCACGTAGGAAAATGCCGAGCATAGCCCTCTCCATAGCTCGCTGCGCGACTTTGAGCCTTCTAAAAAGATCCCTAGTGAAGCACCACGTCTCCGAGCCGTAAGTCATCACTGGTAACACACATTGGTTGTACACCTTTGTCTTAAGGCACTGAGGTATTTTGGACGAGAAGACGTTGTGCAGTTTACCGAACGCTGCCCAGCCGAGTTGGATCCGTCTACTGACCTCTCTCTCAAAGTTGGACCTACCTAATCGGACTGCCTGTCCTAGGTATATATATTCGTCAACAACTTCAAGAGTAGAGCTCCCAACAGTAACTATGGTGGGTGCAACATGGACATTGTACATGATTTTTGTTTTGTCCATGTTCATTTTAAGACCCACTTGTTGAGAAACCCTACTGAGGTCACCGAGCATACGCCCTAAATCTTCCAGCGACTCTGCCATGACCACGATGTCATCGGCAAACCGAAGATGAGTGATGTATTCGCCGTTAATATTGATGCCAAGTCCTTGCCATTCCAGAAGCTTGAAGGAATCCTCCAGAGCAGTGATAAACAGTTTCGGAGATATCATATCTCCCTGTCTCACTCCTCTCTTTACAGGGATTTCCTTCGTGCAATGCTCCTGTACTCGGACTGACATGGTGGCGTTATTATACAAACACTTCAATACTTCGATGTACCGGTGGTCAATACGGCACCGCTGGAGAGATCTAAGGACCGCCCATGTTTCGACGGAATCAAAGGCTTTCTCATAGTCCACAAACGCTAAGCATAATGGCCGATTGTACTCTTCGGTCTTCTGTACAATCTGCCGCAGCGTATGTATGTGGTCTATGGTACTGTAGCCTTTTCGGAAACCGGCTTGTTCGGTAGGCTGGAAGTCATCAAACCTGCGTTCGAGACGCTTCGTGATGACTCTCGAGAACAGCTTGTAGACATGGCTCAGTAGTGCTATGGGCCTATAGTTCTTCAATAAGGTTTTGTCACCTTTTTTGAAGAACAGGATCACAACACCCCTGTTCCATGCCTGTGGTGGTTTTCCATCGAGCAAAGAGGAATTGAAGAGCTTCTGAAGGACTTTCAGTACCGGCGTCCCGCCCGCTTTCAGAAGCTCCGTAGTAATTCCATCCTCGCCCGGTGCCTTGTTATTCTTAAGCTGTTTGAGAGCCATCCTAATCTCGTACAGGCTGATGTCCGGGATGTCTTCGGTGTAGTGTCGGGTTAGCTTGGCTCTAGGGTCTACAGCTAAACCTTGCGGTTCAGCTGAGACCGAGGTAAACAGCTGCCCGTAGAACCTCTCTATCTCCCGCAGGACCTCTGACTTATTCGACGTTACACGTCCATCTTCGGTCTTCAGCTTCGTCAGCTGGCTTTGCCCAATAGAAGCGTCTCTTGCGAACACTTTAGAGCCTTGGTTTCGCTCAATCGTCTCTTTGATACGCTGAGTATTAAAGGAGCGTAGGTCGTGTCGCAAGGACTTCATGATATGTCTATTGAGTTGCCTATATGACTCAGCGTCCTCCGAAGTTTGGAGCGTCATCAAACGTCGACTAGCCATGAGGTTTCGGGTGCGGTCGGATAGTTTCTGAGGTCTATTCTTACGGTGGGTTTTGAAAAATTTGGACTGTTTAGCCATTCGAAGCGATTAGCCAATTCGAGTTGAAAGCTCTCGGGGTTTTGGATTTGTGCATTCGACGGTCGAAGCGTTGACTTCATCAGACGCGATCTTTCCAGTCTGACATTGATATTCAACATGCCTCTGACGATTCGGTGATCACTTCCTGTTTTAACACTGTTGATCACAGAGACATCGTTGAATATCTGTCTGTTGGTGCTCATGATGAAGTCAATTTCATTTCTTGTTACACCGTCGGGACTCAACCAGGTCCATTTCCGTTGTGGCGGCTTCTTGAAGAAAGAATTCATCATAAAGAGTCCTTCCTTCTCCATAAAGTCCACCAGCATCTGTCCTCTGGGATTCCGCTGCCCAAATCCAAATGGCCCCACTTTCAACTCATCATCGCCTCTACGGCCCAGTTTTGCATTGAAATCTCCCATAACAACGGTAAAATGTGATTGGGAGTTACGTATGGCCCTACTAATGTCCTCATACGTAGCTTCCACTTCATCGTCTGGATGTGACGTCGATGGGGCGTATACCTGTACAATCTTCAGCGAATACCGCTTTGAGATTTTGAGGATAAGGTATACTACCCTACTCGACACACTTTCGATGGCCACAATGTTGTTTATGAGAGATTTGTGGACGATAAACCCAACACCACGAGACCATAAGCGTTAAAAAATCCTATCGTTACGGATAGGGGCTTTATTCTACTTATATTCTACGCCATTGATTACCGGCGGAGTGAGGGGAGGACGTACGTATTTAATGACGCGTATACGTCGGCGTATTCTTGCACAACGGCGATAAAGTGTTGTGCAGTGGAGGCAGCGCGAATGGCGTCGCCCAAAGCGTTAACGCGCTCAAAGTTGATCGACTGAAAGAAGTCGATCGCTAAAGCGAGATTGTCGGACGCGGTCAGAGGGCAAGTCGCGGGAGAGGGACGAGTTGCGGGGGCGGGACGAATCGCGGAGGAGGGAGTTGTAACCGTGTTCGTGTACGGCAGCGGTTTCGCCCAAGCCGAGACACTGGGCACCGGCGCCGGAACGAACGCTGGCTTAGCCTGCGACACAGAGGGTGCCGAGGCTTTGATGTCTGGGCCGGAAGCTCGGAGGCGGTTTTGGCGGGCAACGCGGCGATTTATTTTCGGGGCTCGGGGGCATCCGCGGTAATTTGCGGGGTGACCCTGTGTACGACACAGGACGCAGCTAGGCGGTTCCGTCGCGGTTTTTTGATCGCGAGTGCAGAGGGCCGTGGCGTGATCTCCTAAACACTTGACGCATCGGGGGCGCGCGTGACAGTTACGGGAAGAATGCCCGTATAATTGGCAGTTATGGCACTGGCTAGGTGTGCCTTTCTTGTGTGGGGTTTCGACGGCGATTCCGGAAAGGCTACAGACCGTTCGGATGTTGAATATTTGCTTACCCTCGGGGGTAGGCTGGAGGGCGACGAGAACCATGTTATATGGCTCCCTTCCGCGACCTGTGTGCATGCGGTGTACGGAGTTAACCGGTAGGCCTTGTTCGAGAAGGTCGGCCTTGACTAGCTCGGCATCCAACTCTTTAGGGATGCCACGTATGACGGCACGGAGTTCGCGCTCCTCCTGGAGCGTATACGTGTGGAAACTTATACGCTCCTTACGGAGATAAGAAGAGAGGGCCCTATGGTCGTCGGGTGTTCGAACCTTAATTTGAATGCCGTTCGCGAGGTTACGGGCATTCGTGAAGTTGATATTTTTGGCCTTAAGGGCCAGGGAAACTCGATCCCAAGCTGCCTTCTCTTGGAGGATTACCGGGGGAGGGGTCTGGGTTTTATTTTGTGCCACCGGACGCGGCGACGGAGTGGCACGGGCTGGAGGGGCAACGGGAGTCTGAGGGCGGGGGCGCGACGCGTTCGCGGCTTTGCTAATTTTAGCGGCCGCGGGAGCTCGAGACTCCGCGGCACGCTTCTTACCCTTTTGTACCAGGGTGAATCCATCCGTCGATGAGGCGGGAGCGAGGTCGACCTCCATCTCCGAGTCAGAGTCGGAGGACGAGGAGGCGGGCGCAGGTGACCTACGAGCAGGTGTTTTGGAGGGCACGACGGAGGCTGCGGATGATCGCGCTGCTGGAACGGTGGCCACGGCGGACGACGCAGCAGTTGTACTCGCCAGTATAGGCGACGCGGGAACGGCAGGCACGACGGAGGCTGCGGTGCTCGATGCAGAAGCTTTGCACGCAGGTACAGGCGACGCAGGAGCAGCGAGCTCGGCGGAGTCCACGAGAGGGCTCGCGGTGTGATCGGCCTTGAAGGCCAGAAACTCTGAGGCGAGCTGTGGGTGGCGAAGTCGGAGGAATTCCGCGAATACAGCGTCCATGATCGCTGAGTGCCCAGGTGGGGCGGCCCCGGGTCTTGAAAACACTCGCCTTGCGGCGAGGCCCCAACTTCTCGGACCTGAGCGGTTCTATTGAACACAGGTGGCGATGCGGCACGATTACTACAGGACAAAGAAAAAACACAACAAAACGGAAATAACAAAAAGAAACAGAACAATTAAACACTTCCAGGAAAACAGTTTGTCGGCAGATGTACCACGAACACAGAAACAACAAAAGGAAACAAAACAAATAAAAACTTCCAGGAAGAGCACTTAGTCGGCAGATGTACCACGAACACAGGCCGCGCGAACAATGGCCGGGCTAACAAAAGCCGGGCGAACAAAGACCGGGCGATCGAGTGGTCGATGGGCACGTCCGCACGGGACGGGTGCCTCTATCGGAATGTACTAGTGGTTTCTTTTCCTCTACTACTCAATCGCTGGTAGCGAGGTAATATTCCAGTTACACCAGTTCGGGAGATGAGCTCTCGGGTTTTTTTTATTGCCTCTGTAGGCAGACGAGCATACGGCCCACCTGATGGTAAGTGGTCACCGTCGCTCATGGACGTCAGCAATGCCAGAAGCAGAGCCAAGCCGCTGCCTACCATTAAGTACTCTCCGCATGCCTCGTTTGAAGAAGGACATGTCATAGCGCACGGAAAACACCGTAGAGGGAAGTTCATTCCAAAGCCGAATGGTACGTGGCAAAAAAGATCTTTGGAAACGCACTGTCGATGAACGCAGCGGTTCCAGATAATATGGATGAACTCTGATGGCGGGAGGTGCGATGATAAAAAGGAGATGAGGGGATCAAAGTATGCGCTAGTGTAATTTGTGTTAACGAGAGTCAGGTTTCAGCATGAATGCATGGGTGAAAAAGCAACGTTGAGGCTGAAAGTGGGTTCAAATCTGTTTTAATTTCTTTTCGCTTAAGTAACCTAATCGCTGTTACCCTAAAGGGCTATTCCAGTCCCCTTCGGACGGGTAGGTGAGCCCACGGGTTCAACTCGGAAGAACTTTCTTCTTCAGAAATGAAGAAATGGTCTTAATCGGGAAATTCAAATTCCTCTTTCACCTCGTACTTTCCTTGTCTTGTACACGCATAGAGGTCCCAGAATGTGTAACGAAGTGTGTTTCCAGTCACGAAAAAACGGGCGCTTTGAAATCTAACTAGACACTACTAGTTGTGGCATCTGGTTAGGTCTGTGAAGTATCTTTTATTGTACATATTAACTTGGCAATGAGAATAGCAGTAACAGTTCGTTGATCGTCGCTCATTAGATTCCACAGAAATGAGGGTAAAATTTAGCGTTATGCCAAAGTAACTATTACACGCGGACGGAGTCGCGGAAAAAGGCTAGTAGTCTATACACATAATTGCGTTGAAAAGAATGCTCTAATCAAATCAAATCAAAAAAATTTTATTCAACATAAATGAAAGTACATACTTGTTGAACGTCAAAAGAACTACCGCCAATTCACAAGAACTAGCCTCCGTCCTGAGAAGAATTGGCAAGAAACTCAGCGGGCATGTCTTTTTTTTTTTAAATATGAAATTATTATTTATTTATTTTTTAATATTAGATTTTTTTTAAATATGATTTTTTTACAATGAGTATTATAACGTAACAATTACTACAATATTGAAATGCCCGGAGCGAGCAACTCATTCCCACTTTGTGCAATCTTCTAGATAATCATTGACTTTATAGTAAGCTTTATTGCACAGATGTTCTTTAATAGTTTTCTTAAACCTATGTATATGTAGGTTCTGAACATCTTGTGGGATTTTGTTGTACAGGCGCACAGACAAACACCCGAATGAAGTTCGTATCTTATGTAACCTACTCATCGGCACAACAAGCTTGTGTTTGTTCCTAGTATTTCTATTATGTATGTCCGACTTTTTAGAAAACTCCTCAATATGTTTACGAACATACATCAAATTTTCAAAAATGTACTGGGATGGCATAGTGAGAACTTTAATTTCTTTAAATTTCTCCCTCAGGGATTCCCTTGAGTGCATGTTATAAATAGCACGTATAGCTCTTTTCTGCAGAATAAATATCATTTCTACATCGTTAAACTTTAACCGATTTCCAAAAAACGAGAAGGTTCTCAATTTAACTTTCTTTTTTATTGTTCCCAGGAGAAACGATTTTGAGAATTCTTTCTTTGTTTGAAAGCTGATGCCCCTAAGGTGGTCCCTTTCAATTTTATGAAATCTTACTATGATGGTGACTATGATGGTGGTTGTTAAGTTATCCTATTAATGGCATTCTCATTTTACTTTGTGATCTTGGTTATATTTTTGAAATTTTTTTATATTATCATATAAATATTTCGAACGTAAAAAACAAACAGTCTACAAACAAATTTAAACTAGTCTAACTACGTTTTCGGTTTTCAAACAACAATTGTTGATAAATATTTAATTTTAGAACCTGGTGGGTTTTTAGTATACTGCGGTTCTCCGTCTGAGGATGCGGTTACCATAGCTCCTAAACCACAACATGAATGATGCGGTTAGATAAAAGGTCGAACTGCTTGGGAACAGCGACGGTCCTACCCTTTAAGCTGGAATTTACGGCTTCTTGACGGTCGAATTTTTGCAACTACCTAAATATACTTTGAGTGGAATACTCTCAATAAAATAATCAGGCATATTCTATTTAATGAAACTTGCTGTAAAATAATAATGATATAACGTTTTAACCGACTTCAAAAAAGGAGGAGGCTATCAGTTCGACTGTGTGTTTTTTTTATGTTTGTTACCTCATAACTTTTGACTGGGTGAATCGATTTTGATCATTCTTTTTTTATTAGAAAGCTGACGCTTCCATATGCTCTCATTTCAATTTAGTCTAGTTCTGATAATGGTATCCATGAGAACACCATATAAGTCTTAAATTTGCATTAAGTACGTGCACGACAATTACATGAATAACTTAATAACTCAATATGACGCCAACCGATTTCGATGATTTGTTTTTAGTGTACATTAATTTGTTTTGGAATATCTTTTTTTTCTATTTGAAGTCAGTTTTTGTTAAAGCATGTCTATTTACAATTATGAGCTATAGGAAAATGCCAATAAAGCCCTGAGCCGCACACACTTTTTCCTTGGTAATAAAAATGTCCCGCATTCGATACGAATTTTAAGGCTATAGTTTGAAAAGTCTAAAACTTTTTCGTGTTTAAAGTCTGTAACTATGTTGCAGTAATCGGTTTAGAAGGTGGTTGTCAGACGTGCCGCGCCTAACGGGTGCACGCGTTGATATAACTACGGGCACACGAAAATACAGTAGATTTTCTTTTATCGATTTAGAAGGTAACCAAACAGAGGGTCAGGAGCACAACTAGGCCCTCACGCTGTTTACTGCGAAGTATTTTCCTTAAAACTCATTCAACCAACATGAGCTCTAAGAGAATACAGCAGAGACCACTCCGGAGATTAGTATTGTGAATTGATTTGTTCGATACTATCGATCGATCGATAAGAGCGATCCGTGATACAAATTTTATTTTCACGGAGGAACCTTTTAAAATGAAACTTGAATGGATTTCAAAACCATTCCCTCGATTATCTTAATATTATGTTGCAATTACTCAAATGATATCCAGTCAAATGTTTCAGTGTTTTCGAAAACAAAAGCGAAATTAAACAGCTTCCTTTATGTAAAGTGCCAAGACGCTGCCATCTTGGAGTTGTCGGAAACAAAATAAATGAGAATAAATCAATCGACAACGGCGTCTGCCTGTCTGATTTTTCAACAGATAACATGTCCCTCGGAATCTTCGGAGAAAACGAAAGATGTGCGTGATCACATGAATTCTAAACGAAATTGAAAGATATTCAATAACGCTGTTTGGCTCTGAGCTTTGAATGTTCGGTCATTGACCTGTAAGATGTCAGAAACAAACACATATCTAAGAATTATAGTTTGATACTTTTTAATTTCGTAGTATAATACAATGGTTATTAATACGGACACTCTATTTGTTAGCATAATAAATAATATCAAACATAGTGTTTTTCTACCGTTAAATACTGCAGCAAGCTATAAAAATTCAAATTAGTAGACCAAATCCATACACAACCAATACTAAATTTAAATGTTTTATTATATTAATCTTATCGTAAAATTAATTTAGTTACTTTTTGATTAGGCAATAAACAGATAAAGGAGAGTGCAGATTATGTTTCATTATTTTAATCGCGATCGTTTTTACAAACGGTAAATGGTGTTAGGGGATCGGTATACCTACCCGCATCACAAATTCCGGACATCAAGCTAGTTCACACGGGCTGCATTGTAATGGCCTGACCAGCCCAGTTCGCACATAAGTATAGTAAAACAGCGTACAAGACAAATACGAAATAACTGGGAACTATTTCGAAATTCTTAATGAGTACGCTAATATTGAATGATTAGTAAGAACAGGGTAGTACTGAACTTCATAGATAATTCTTTTTAAAATATAATAATATGGTCCCAAGTAAAATATAATAATATGGTTAGTATCTGCTATTGTAGAGAGAAGAGATTAAAGATGGCGGAGACACACTAACATCGAATACTAAATATCTCTACTAAAGATATTGGCTGTAACAAGGAATCAATCCTGAGCCTATAGTAACGTATAGTAAGTAGGTTACAAATTTTCATTTTACAAATTTCAAAATATCAAATCACTAGTAGCTTTCATGGTCAAAGACAAAAAAGCCTTTTATCATTTAATTTTTTTGATTTCAAACGTATAATCTATATATTAATTCGTGAAGCAAAAACTTTGTACCCCTTTTTACGAAAATTGCGCGGACGGAGGAGTATGAAATTTTCCACACTTATAGAGAATATAGAGAAGAAGTGCACAATGCTAATATTTTTTTAAAACAATGCATAAAAGATACATTAAATCAATAAAGAAAACATTACACATACTACATACCATGTATTTGACGCACACGCATGCATACTATTTATTGTCAAACTTTTGTTCTTGACGTCTGTGGTCAAATTGAGAATAGATTAAATATTGTTTGTCTTTATTAATAATCTTTTATTGGTGAAATTTGTGATTATAGAAGTATAAAATACAATCATAATAGTGTACAAACTTATTATGAAATTCCAATTAATTATAGTCGAATTTCGACTACTGCGGGACCTCTAGTATAACTTAATTCACTACGAGTCTTCGATTTGTGAGTACGTAAGAATTGAGTATTACGATTGAATATTTATGAAATTTTTAAGAATTTATGACAAAAATACTTTAAAATACGTTCCTTGCGCTTCGGTCCATCGACACGAATAACCGTAGAACTCGAACGTATCCATAACGCGTCTGCGATTTGCATATTACCTGCTACTTCTGAAGAACCACGGTATTACTTTATTATATCATAGTTTTAACTACAAAGGAAGGGTCCGGGGGTATGCGGTTATCACTCACCTTTATAGGGCACTAATATTGAGTTACGATCGTTTCCAGAGCCCCCGTCGAGATTCTAATGATAATTGACGACGTACATTTAAAAAGACGAGTTGCCAAACTTAGATCTTATCGTAACGTAAAACGGGACCCTATTCCCGCAATATTTCACCCCTACCAATTTGAATAAGAAATCCTCTTAATATTTTCATTCCATTCGAAAACTCCTTCCGGATTCTTCGAAAAGAAAAAAAAAAACTTCACAGATATTATTAGCTAATGAAAAACGTTTTGATGAAAATTATTCGTCAGTTTACCGTGTTGTCGAAGCGTTTGCGTTCTAAATTAAACGTTGCCACTGGAAAGCAATATTCCCCGGTCGGAACGGCCAGGAAAGAAATAACAGGACGAGTAGAGACCAATGCAAACAGCTTGTACCGGAGCATCGTTTGGAAATACGCTTTGAGGCATTAAATCACCGTAACACAAATTCGTCCGGTAGCTCCCATAGACTCTTCAGTTTTATTGCTTTAGTTTCGCTATTTGGTCTGCATAAATAATATAGATATAGGCCGTGTTATCTTTTAAAAAAATTATCCAAATTCACTAAATTTATTTAGACTTCGATCCAAAATTAGAGATATAAATCAAATTAAACTATAATTTATAAAAATATTTAAATTAGGCGTTCAAACACACTATACTTAAATAACAATATAAGCGACGAAAGGCTTACAATACAACATTTTTCTATAACAATGGTGTTGTTAATCAAGAATGGGTCATCCGAGTCTCATCTCCTACGTGCTTGCTTAAAGATCAATACCGTTGCACAATTTAAAAAAACTTTTACAAGACCTTGGCTCCATACTATTCTTATCTTATACCTTTAAACGAGCAATTCTTGTATATTAATATATATGTATATAATCTGAATTTTGGAAACGGCTCCAATGATTTTCATAAAATTTAGTATACAGGGGATTTCGGGGGCGATAAATCGATCTAGCTGCGATTTATTTTCAGAAAATGAAGTTTTATTCGTGTTTTCAATAATCAACTCTTCCCGACATCTATTGGCGAATAATAATACTATTTTTCTTAATTGAGGGCAACTAGCCGCTTTAAAGACACAACAAGATGGCGTTATCAAAAAAAAAAACGAGCAAAGCTCGGTCATCGTCTAGTGCTGATGAACAATAGAATAAAAGACAAAATATACTTTAAAATTAACACAACACAAATGATAAGTTAGAACCGAGATAAGAGGCTACTTTCAGACTAGAGAGTAGCGTCGCTGTACGCTCCATAAACCATAAATCTGGAATGGAAAAGAAAAAAGGCGAGTGAGGCGGCCAAGCTGGTGCTATGGGCTTGTTTGTCGCACTCATATTGATTTATTTACGCTATAAATCTAGCACCGGATTAATCAAGCTAACTTCTGTCAGCCAGGCAATATGTCGATTGTGTTCCAAGGATTCGCGTACTAAATTCCGAGCACATAAAACACGGCTGCGATAATTCGGTACTTGACATTTTTGTTATACGATATGCATTTTATTCATTCTGGTACATTCTATTTTGCTCACTCTTTTCGTGTTTGGTTGTTTGTAAGCTCCGTTGAAATCGTAAGATTCACAACAACTGAGAAAACATAATTTAAAATTGTACATCGAAAAATAGCATAAATATTCACATACGAGAAGTTGGTACCTTTCTCAAAAATTGCCATATTATGATTGATGCCAAGAGTATGCCTGTCCTGTTATAATAAACGTTTTTTTCTTTATGACATAGATTTATAAGCTTTTTATCTAGAAATAAAATTAATTATCACTACATAGTATAAAACAAAATCGCTTTCTCTGTCCCTATATCTGTCTGTCCCTATGTATGCTTAAATCTTTAAAACTACGCAACGGATTTTAATGCGGTTTTTTAATAGATAGAGGGATTAAAAAGGAAGGTTTATATGTATAATAACATCCATTAAATAGTGGAGAAATAAATAATAAATTACAGTTTCCGAAGCGAAGCGAGGGCGGGTCGCTAGTTAATGATAAAAAACGGGCTGTAATAATTGTAATCCAATGACAACTTTAAAGTCGCTTAAAATGTTTTGAGTATCTTCTATGCTTCTTCTCAAACAGCATCAGCGCTTTGCGGAAAAATGAGCATGTAAAGAAATTAAAGCAAGAGCAACAGTGAGATTCCGACCAATTCTAATGTATTCAGCCGTATAGAATAGGCAGTTTGTTTTTGTTTTTATGACCAACAGACCCTCATATGTAAGTAGATATTTGCTTAAAGTAGGTATCCGTTTTATGACCGCCGTTTATAGCGTCCACTCTGTAATGGAATCCTGTATAGAGGCTAAATTGTGGATCTTTTCGACGTACTAACTTAGGTTTATGAGTTGTTAAGAGTGTAACAGAAAGGGTACAGATGCAATACTTATATCCTTAGCTTAATAAAATTTTAGACCTAAAATTTTATTTCCAAAGTAGTATTCGGATTAGTCTTCGTAAGCCTACGTTTGAATGCCATCAGACTATATAGGTTTCTTGAATTTAATTTACTCAAATTAGATTGAAAGGAATTATCTACTGTCAATAAGAAAAATACGTTATGTTGCTTATTAAAATATAATTGCAATTCTGTATTAGCTGATGTATAAAACAGAGTAACTGTAGAGAGCAAAGAGTTACTTAATATTCAGTAACATGTGCTAAGTCATGAATGATATGGTATCAATATGTATGTTGCCGTCACATACTTTTTATTTATTTCAGAAGAAACTTTACACGAAATTTAATTATGGGGCAGTTCTTACAGTACTGTTGCACCACCAAAATTTGGACTACATTTTTTTCATTCAAGGCAGATAAGCTAAAAAATTGCCGTCGCAAATAGGCATCAACATTGTTATTTCCATAGCGGAGCTACTGAACCAGTTGCTACTTTTTTTTAATTGCACATATGGATGGACGAGCTCACAGCTCACCTGGTGTTAAGTGGTTACCGAAGCCCATAAACATTTACAATGTAGATGCCGTCACCCACCGAGATATGAGTTCTAAGGTCTCAATATAGTACAACGGCTGCCTCACCCTTCAAACCGAAACGCATTACTGCTTCACGGCAGAAATAGGCAGGGAACCTACCCGTGCGGACTACCACCAGTGATTACGCAAATTATAATTTTGCGTGTTTGATTTTTACTACACGATGTTATTCCTTCACCGTGAAAGTCAATCGTGAACATTTGCTAAGTACGTATTTCATTAGAAAAACTGCCACTAAGGACTCGTGTTTTTTTTTTCTGTTAAGAGGCAGCGGCTTATCTGTGCCGTTGACATTGATATGTGAAACCAAGTAAAGTGTATTGTAATTTTCGAATCATAGTGAATAAAGTGGCATGTCTATGATATGATTGATATGATACTTATCATTTAATATTTGCCCATACTTTCACATAAGGCATTACTTCCTCTTGCTTACTATTACATACAGACAGTGACTTTCCTTCATTTATGTGCGATGAAAACGTTTTCCGCTTTCTTTTAGAAAATGTCTCTATTAGATTTTTCCCGCGCCAATAATCAATGTCACTTAAGAAGCGACGAGAAAAACTAAAATTATTGGTTTCAAAAATTATTTCAATATTACTTTGGATGATCTGATGATAATATTTTTTTTCTTGGAACATAGTTGAATAAGGAAATAGTAGGCGTGAGGAATTAAGTCAATCATTAAATGTTAAGGCAATTATTATAGTGAACAGGAAATCAAATATAAGCTAAATGATAAAATGCTTACAATTATTCTCAAGTAACAATAGTAATACAGAAAACGAGTTTGGTTCAATTAGGAAAATTTATGATTTCATTTTTTTTTTCTAAGTTTATAATGATGTTAATTATGAAGAAGTATTTTCGTACATTTATTTTTTTGTTGTATTACTAATGTTCACAATGCAATACATCGTCTATTACTAATCTGCATTTTTAGACCGAGGCCTTTTGATATATAAAATTGATTATCTCGACCATCTGCTTTGTCTACATTTTTTTGTTATCAAAGTTTTATCCGTAAATGAATAATTCCTCGAATTCCTCAGCTTAACGTACAAATTTTCATGAAGATTTATTAAAATTCTTTCCTTTTAATTACGACTTAAAATAATAGGGATTCATTAACAGATATTACAAATCAGCTAAGCTATTAATCGGAAATCGTCAAGGATATAAGCAGACGTTCAATCACGATACCTGAAACACAAGTAATACATAGTTACTGATTGATAAATGTACTATACATGCCATTATAGGTGCCATGTCCAGTACTTAAGAGCTACGATTGCTTGCAGGGATATTGTCTAGTTGTACCTTGAAGTTTCGATTAGAACGTGTAAGCCCACATCAGAAGCGTGAGCTAAACACGAGTCGAGCACACGGTGCTAACAAAAGCAAACTAATGAGGAAATCGTGTAGACATGTCGCTCAAACTCGATCGACTATCGGGTGCAGTGATTGAGTGAAAGTAAGCGTATTGTACGCCACAAGAACTGGTAACAAGATGTATGCAATACAATAACAATATAAAAAACGCTGTGTGTGAACTTGAGAGAAAACTGGAACGCGCGTGTTATGCCACGTTCGCGAGTTAAATTTAATTTTACTCACAAGTTTGACTGCTCTCTCCGTATTACGTTTTGCTTGTAATACGGCGTTTGTAAGCGGGGTATTTTCTGCCGGCGTTTCATCTCACCTTTTTACGTTATTGAACGTCTTAAACATTCCCGAAAGTCTCACAATAGGTATCCGGGAACAAGTTTTTAGTTGAGAAAAGCAAAATTTCATTTTGTTCAGATAAAACGCCATTGAATTTCCAACTTTTCCGGACTATTTCTGTTTGGTTATTCAGTGTTTTTGTAACATTAACATTATAGCTATCGTTTCAGATTTCACTAGAGGCGAACTTCCTAAAAAAAAGTTTGGCTTCGTTTAACAAACGGTAACCCAACAATAGCATTATACAAATAAAACCAAGAAAATTAATAAACTTTAGCGAAATTTAAGCTCACATGTTTCGATTTAACCAATCGGACTATTTCAGCCGAGAAGGCTTCGTGTGTTGTTATTTGAAGGGTAGAATAGCTGTTCTTACAGTGCAACCTACCACCAAGCATACTGGCGACTAGCTAGGACTCTCAAATCCGAAACTACCGCTACTATGCCTCCCCTCGTACGCCCTTCAGGCCAACCACCGGCTTTCGATGACGATGACAAGGCTGAGCTGCTGGCCGATGCACTGCAAGAGCAGTGCACCACCAGCACTCAATACGCGGACCCCGAACACACCGAGTTAGTCGACAGGGAGGTCGAGCGCAGAGCTTCCCTACCTCCCTCGGACGCATTACCCTCCATTACCACTGACGAAGTTAGAGAAGCGATCCACAACCTCCAACCTAAGAAGGCACCCGGCTCCGAAGGCATCCGTAACCGCGCGCTTTAACTCTTACCAGTCCAACTGATAGCAATGTTGGCTACCATTTTAAATGCCGCTATGACGCACTGCATCTTTCCCGCGGTGTGGAAAGAAGCGGACGTTATCGGTATACCTAAGCCGGGCAAACCGAAAAACGAAACCGCTAGTTACCGTCCGATTAGTTTCCTCCCGACGATAGGCAAAATTTACGAACGGCTCCTTCGGAAACGCCTCTGGGACTTCGTTACCGCGAATAAAATTCTAATAGACGAGCAGTTTGGATTCCGCGCTAAGCACTCGTGCGTACAACAAGTGCACCGCCTCACGGAGCACATCTTAATAGGGCTAAATAGGCGTAAACAAATCCCGACCGGCGCCCTCTTCTTCGATATCGCGAAGGCGTTCGACAAAGTCTGGCACAACGGTTTGATCTACAAACTGTACAACATGGGAGTGCCAGACAGACTCGTGCTCATCATACGAGACTTCTTGTCGAACCGTTTGTTTCGATATCGAGTAGAGGGAACTCGCTCTCGCCCCCGTCATCTGACTGCCAGAGTCCCGCAAGGCCCCGCGCTCTCCCCGTTATTATTTAGTTTGTATATCAATGATATACCCCGGTCTCCGGAGACCCATCTAGCGCACTTCGCTGATGACACGGCTATCTACTACTCGTGTAGGAAGATGTCGTTGCTGCATCGACGACTCCAGATCGCAGTAGCCACCATGGGACAGTGGTTCCGGAAGTGGCGCATCGACATCAACCCCACGAAAAGCACAGCGGTGCTGAGTTTCTCGCCGGATCTTCTCAGTGGGTCGCGTTTCCGATCCGGTGGTAGATTCTGCGAAGCACTGCTCTTGCTAGGGTCAGTGTTAGCAACTCTCCGGTTTGAGCCCCGTGAGCTCACCTACACACGTTAGGGTGAAGCTGAAATAGCCTCTCAAGGCTATCAGCATAGGTAGGAAAAAAAAAAAAAAAAAAAAAACAGTGCAATTTGAGGTTTCGGCCTCATGTTTTAAGGTAAGAAGTTCCGGTGCAATTTTTACAAATTCCGGCGCACCCACCCACCGCAACTTAAGCCGAAAGTCAAATCGAGGTAAACAATAAGACATTCTGAAATATTTTAATCTCCACAGTATTCAAATTACCCACGTATTATACTGTTGGCAACTCCAACATTTCAGTATGGAAAATAAAACCATATGACTGGCAACATTGTTGGTGTCTTTTCCTTTTTTCTTTTTTTCTTTTTCACCGCAAGCGTACGTGTTTATTATATTCATTAAATATCAAGTGTTTAAACATAGAAGTAAACCGTATTGCAGCACAAAGCACAAGTTTTCTTTATCATCAGCAACTGGCCCATACAGCACGCACTTATTAATGAATGGTTCTACTCGTAGTAATCAGCAAGGATAATAATAATAGTTAGACTATAGTTAGACTATAATAAAAGTTTCTCATGTCAAATGTTAAATGCTATTGCGAGATACATACTACATGTCCGTAAGTCGATTGCTACAAAAGTTTAAGCAAAACTTTGCGCAATTGTATATTCTGAAAGAAATTTTAGAGATAATAAACATTTAGTGACCTATTCAAGATACATAAAATCATCACATAAAATACAATAACTCTGAGATGCAAGTAATTTTGTTACGACAAAAAAAAATTTGTTTGCTTTATTCTTCAGAAAGTTCACCTGTGAATATTTGTCGGCAAACTACAACAGTTGCTAAAGATTAGACTATTAGAGTATTTTTTTAGATTTTTACTTTTCGGTTACTTATCGCAAATATTTGTAGTATATGAAGAACCTGCCTTATTTGGGCCGACTAAATTTAAGAACACAATTGAATTATACACTAAAACTAATCAAATTATAATTTAAAAAAATATGTATAACATTCAGAGCTGTTCAGTTCACAGAACAGTTTTAACACAGTTTTAACACGACTATAAAGCAACCAGCAAATCGTTTCCAGGCCACAAACCCAATAAGCAACAACGTATGGGAAAATTTTAATTGTTTCATTCGTTATACACGCACAGTTCACACGACTTTGGTATTAATTTCAAACGCAATTGCACTTACATAATTCCACCGGGCCCGACACGGCACAGAATATTATTGTTTTGTTTTAGATGAATAAGAGCACTCCGTGCGTCTGACTTCTCGGGTGAATAGCGTTAAAACGTAAATTTAAAATGAATATTTGCGGCTTTCTCTATATTTCTGTATGTGTTATGCATCCTGAAGCTTCCTTGAAAGGCTTTTTAAACTGGCTTTTATAAATTTCACTCACCACTAAATTCATTTAGGGTACAATATTTTAATTTTATCTTAAACTTCCGCTGCGATATGTGTACATTATAGAAACTATTATTTAAGGATTTTTTACCAAATACTCGACCCGTGATCGTGCTTGCAACAATATCAGGAACTGATGAAATATAATATCAAAATTCTGGCGACAGAACCCGTTATACAATTGCGTTTATAATCTTAAACAGCACCTGTAACCGATTTTTTTTTTATTGATTAAATGTGTGGACAAGCTCACAGCCCACCTGGTGTTAAGTGGTTACTGGAGCCCATACACATCTACAACGTAAATGCGCCACCCACCTTGAGATATAAGTTCTAAGGTCTCAGTATAGTTACAACGGCTGCCCCACCCTTCAAACCGAAACGCATTACTGCTTCACGGCAGAAATAGACAGGGCGGTGGTACCTACCCGTGCGGACTCACAAGAGGTCCTACCAATTGTAAAGTAAAGTACAATAAAGTAGAATTGTAAGTACAAGTAAAATCGACATAAGTTAACATTTGAAACGTATAAATTTCAACTTCTATTTAGATTAGCGTCGACTGGAGTACGCTTAACAGTATCGATATCGATCTAAGGCGTGATTCACAAGTAAAGAAAGCTACAAAAAGGACCTACTTACGAGATAACGGCGCAAAGATATTTGTATCGAACTGTTATCGAAAGATAAAAATTGGATTCGCTTTCGTAACTGCCGATGATAAATTATTCGAAAATACCCATTTTGGTTCAAATTTATGGTTGATTTAAATCGTTTATTCCGCAGAAGAACTTCTATGAGACGACCGGTTATGGTAATGGCGACGTTGTATTCGAAACAAATATAGTAGTGTAAGGTTTGTTGTAAAATAATGTAATTTGTTAATGTTAAGACAATTTTCGGATTTTCAAATAGCAACACTGTTGGTGGGAGCAATTAGAGTAGTGGGGACGTGACATAATAAAAAAGGCGGTAGTCTGAAAAAACGGGAGAGAAATCAGTGTATTCGGTAGTGAGCAGATGTCTAAAGATTGTAAAAGTGGAGTTACAAATAAAGCAATACAGAATTGAGTAAACTACTGCACTCTGTGTATTATTTTAAGTCGTCGTGGCCTAAAGGATAAGACTTCCGGTGCATTCGTGTGTAGCGATGCACCGGTGTTCGAATCCCGCAGGCGGGTACCAATTTTTCTAATGAAATACGTACTCAACAGATGTTCACGATTGACTTCCACGGTGAAGGAATAACATCGTGTAATAAAAATCAAACCCGCAAAATTATAATTTGCGTAATCACTGGTGGTAGGACCCCTTGGGAGTCCGCACGGGAAGGTACCACCACCCCGCCTATTTCCGCCGTGAAGCAGTAATGCGTTTCGGTTTGAAGGGTGGGGTAGCCGTTGTAACTATACTGAGACCTTAGAACTTATATCTCAAGGTGGGTGGTGCATTTACGTTGTAGATGTCTATGGGCTCCAGTAACCACTTAACACCAGGTGGGCTGTGAGCTCGTCCACCAATCTAAGCAATAAAAAAAATAATAAAAAAAAATATTTCCTGGCTGTGGGAGTGGAGCTCTACATCAGGTACATACTTCGTTTGAATAATTTCAGACTTACTTATTTACGTTTCGGAGATATAGTAGTTATACGTAATATACTTTGTGAAGGTAATAACCAAATTTGATCCCAAATAATTCCAAGGAACTTCAAACAAATTTCGTTGTATGGTTGATCCGTTGGGAAATATGAATTTGATTGATAGTAATATTGATTAATTGATTGAAAACGGCGAAATAAAATTACAATTTTTTTTACTACTGCAGAGTTAAATAATTGTTTTTCATCATCGTTATGCCACTAAAGTATTTCCGACCAGGTGAACGAATTGACGTTGAGATCATCGTTGCGGTAATGATATTTCTGGAATGCTCTACGTGATGTAATTAATAGAGCCACCAGTAGTTAAGCCAAATAAGACTAGAAATATATTAGGGAATATCAAGATTAATCTCAAATCATCTTTAATAACTTAGGATTGTTTTTCGGTCAGCGACTATGTCAATGACAGAACCATGTTTGGATTTTGCTCCATACTGCACATTGGGTGAGTGCCCAGTATTGTCGACCTGTGTCTTCTAGTGATAATTTATAACATTTATTAATTTTGTTAAATCGTACATTTAATTTCAAAAGAGCATGATCTTCTGGCAGATTTTTCTCAGAGGTGAAAATTTTCGTAGACCCTAAAAATTTATCGTCAAATAAGAATTTTACTAAAAATAATCCTATTTAGAGTAAAGTCAATTTAAAAAGCTAGTGTACAGTGGAGTACAGAAAAGAAATCCAAGTGTAGAGCGTGCTTGCTTAACACTCGTTGTCATGTAAATTTTAGGAATCGAACATCGTTTTATGTTTAGAATTTTATACATTTTTCAAACAAAGCATTTTCATATGAATGTTAACAAGCGCGAGACCAGAATAATGTATACATGAAAATTTCAAACTTCGCTCACTTTTCGTTCTTATCCCAAATATTATTCGTGAATAAATCAATTCACTGTTCCGAGATACTTCGACAGCGCTTACTTCAAAATAAATTTGATAACCAGACAAAATAATTAAAATAACCTCCTCTTTGTCCTTCTTTTGATTTTAGATTAGTTTGAGATAAAGAAATTATAGGCTACTACTTTAGCTACTTATTTATTTAAATATCTGTTGATGCCGATATTTGTCTTTTGCTCCTCTCTACACATACTAATATTTCAAATAAGTAATTATAAACTAGGCGCCTAATATATCTGTCCCATCTTTTTTTTTTATTGCTTAGATGGGTAGACGAATCTCACAGCCCACCTGGTGTTAAGTGGTTGCTGGAGCCCATAGACATCTACAACGCAAATGCGCCACCCATCTTGAGACATAAGTTCTAAGGTCTCAGTATAGTTACAACGGCTGCCCCACCCTTCAAACCGAAACACATCACTGCTTCACGGCAGATATAGGCAGGGCGGTGATACCTACCCGTGCGGACTCACAAGAGGTCCTACCACCAGTAAAATTTGTTTTCTTTATTTTTCTCCTTTTTTTCAAAAACTTTAGAGCTCATTTGTGCATAAGTAACTTGTTGCATTACTACTGATTAACAATAAATTAACGCTTAAACATACAGTACAGTCACTATTCCTATTCGAGTTGCAGATTACGTTCAATATAGAACAAAAACACTACTTGTGTTGCTAATTTTCAGTAATATGTCCCTCCCTCTTTATAGACTTCGACATTATTTTAGAAGACTACAAAATTAGATATATTTATTGTCCTGTTGTAAAATTAAATCATATTCACGTGGAAGTTTCCAATATATTTTTCCCGCAAATTTCCTTTGCAAACTGATTAACTTAACTTAACTGTGGGCTTGCCCCGGTAGATCTTTCTTCACTACTCTTCTCAATCTTTATAAATTCTGTCAACAGAGTAATCACTCATACCCAGCGTCATTACGCTGTTGATTTACAGACATGTCAGAGAATTTTTCTTCTAATTGAGACTTTTCAGGCAATGATTGGCTACACTGGTACCTATTATCTTGTAATCACTAAAGCGTTACTAAGCAAACCTGAACGCTTAGAAATTTTGGACAGTTGCTTTAGATCTGTTTTAAGATCGTGTTTGATCGTGTCTCGTATAATCGGAAAGAACTTGTAAGTGTACGACGAACCTTTAATTACGTTTTTACTTATCGGTATCCTTGTCCTTAAAAACATGGAAGTTTAATGGCTGCTATTTAATATATTTCATGGTCATTTTACATCTAACCACTTACGTAATTATTACTCTTATCCAACCATTATTTCCTATAGCACATATCCGCAAATTGATGAAGTTTCCTAAGCACATAATAGATGTTACTCACACTCCTTCACTGTTCATATTGTTACGATTATATTCTATACCGTCTTCCTATAAAACTTACTTTTCTTCTTTGCTCAGTACAAACAGTGGTCACATTTTTTTCTAAAGCATCACTTTCATAATGTTCTTTTTTTCCACACCTTTAGATTCCACACCTTTAGATTTTATTTTGAAACGATGAAAGCGAAGTGTGTATTTGATAACGACTATTATTATCACATAAATGTAAATAATAAATTTGAAGTCTAATAAATTGACTAAAAATTATTAGTTTCATTTGTCAACAATTCTCAGAAATCTTATGTCTATGGCACTAATTAACTATCCGCTCTAATACCATTGATCTAGCAGTGCATTAAGTGCCGCTCGTCTTCAACGCTTGCGTTGAATCTACTGTGATTGCAAAGAGCTGCGTCAGCCAAGATTTACCAATTAAGTGAATCGGGAGCGGAACCGCCCGCCCACTCAGCGAACTGCGAGCGCAGTTGAGCGCACCACCCGACTAGACCTACATATGAATACGTACTTATGTCGAGAGCAACCGAATACCCCACAAGAGCTGTGCTAACGTACGCAAATAAAACCGTAAAACGATTCCTCTATGGCTGTTCGTGAATAACTTCCACTCAATAAGAGTTCGAAACCTGAAAAACCCCGCTGGTATGTCCTTTAGTTAACCCAAAAAATACGTAGATAAAACTGGAACAACTATATCGGATGCCATTATGATACGAAATTTACTTTGCAAAAAATCCTCCAAAAACTTTAACACGACCCGGATTTTTTCTCATAATCCTATTAAATTCAATTAGGGCTTTTGCAACGGTAAAAGAGTAAGTTAGGACTCCAAATTTTCATAAAAGTACTTATCAAGGCAAAAAAGTAATTCAATTCTAACGAGGTCGGCATGGAATACGCCAATAATAATGTCGACCGAACTTTCGAACCGGGCGGCACCCTTAGACTGTTTGCAAAATAATGAGATTAAAGAAAGTATTTCTTATAAAGTTATTATATATTATATACATATTACGAGCAAAAAACCCTGTACTCGATATATAAAAAATAGGGGCGGGAACGTGGTACAGGTAAATTAAACAACAAAAATAAATATACATCACGTTTGAATGTGATTATTTTCGCTCCCTGAGAACGAACACCTATCTTGGGAATAACATCCCTGTATGGAGCAGGGCTTTTGTAGGAACGACGAGGAAATGAAGTCGAGAAATAATTGCTTTTGATCTGTTTATTTTTTTATGTTGAATAAAATCTGTTCAATTTTTGACGTGACAACGTCTTATAATTCGATGGAGCCGGCTGCACGCACGAAAAAACATGACTCATGTGGCGTCACCTCGCTCTGAGGCGTTCCATTTAAGGCTTGAAGTGCAAGCGAGAGCGCGCAACGAGCGACAAAGAGGCACAATCGGCCTCTGCGTTCGGCAGCGTTCGAGATCTGTCTCTCTCCTACTTGAGTGAGCGATGCATCCGCGTGGACAGCTGCTTTACAATAATACATTTACATGTTTTCGTCAAGTAAGAAGTTCAGTGAAAAGTGAATGTGGTGTCAATTGCTTATAGCAACGATAATTGCGATAATTGAAAAATGAAACCATTCCATCAGTATTTTCTTATGACGTTGCCACGTTCAACTATCGTCAGTAAGCCGACTTTACAGATAACCGATTTTTAACTCACAAGCTGTCACGTGTACATGATGATTCACGCAACTTAGGCCATCAAATTTCCAAGTTTCCGTATACATACACCAAGACGAATCTAATTTTGCTTAGACGTAAACAAAATAGATTATCTTTCGCTGACATAAACTCGTCTGTCGACATCAAAAATTAATTAAAACTCGATGCTAATTCGAGTAAGGCAGTGACAAATAACTCGACAACTTCGCGAATGTATTCGGCGTGACTCTCTTCGATACTAGACAGCAATTAATGTGCGGAGAAGATGAAATACTTCTGCGAGACAAACTTTAACGATTTATTTAGCTGAACTTAACATTTACTTACAAATAAACTTTTTAATTACATACATATAAACATACATACACCGTTCCCGAAGTCAAGCCGTTTGATGATTTGTTTAGATAAGTGCAAATAACTTGTCGTTTAGAAAAAAAAATGATTGAACGTGCAATACAAAGTGAGGGTAGTGGCCAGCGTTGCTCGAGGCCGTTGACATTGTTATTGTGTTTCATTGCATGTATAAAACATTTGAGTATTAGAAAGAAAAACGTGTCATCTTTCACGAGACACACTTGAATTAGTACTTTCGTTTTCGGTAACAGGCCCTTATCTATACATATAAATAAATATGGAGTGTCTGTTTGTAATATTGAAATAACCGCTTGTGACTACGTGCATATGAATATATATATACGGTACATACAACAAAATAATTTTTTTTATATTTTTGTCGGTCTGTCTGTCTGTCTGTTTGTTCCAGCTAATCTCTGGAACGGCTGAACCGATTTTGACGAGACTTTCACTGATAGATAGCTGATGATATAAGGAGTAACTTAGGCTACTTTTAGACTAGCTTCGCCCCGCGGCGTCACCCGCAGTTATTGTCGTACAACATCCGCCATGACTTGCCTATCAATAATAAAATTTAATGTCTCCGAAACGAAGCGATACTCAATAATAAAATTTAATGTTTCCGAAGCGAAGCGAGGGTGGGTCGCTAGTACCCAATATAAGCCTGCAAACGTAAGCTACTTAGAATTCCGTGAGCTCGGAACCGATAAACCTTTATTAATACCACTCATCTTGTTATTGTGATCACAGCGCTTCATTCCAATAATTAACCCTTTAATTGAATGACTATTGTTTGCTTTATGTAACACTAAACTTCCTTCAGATATATTCTATCAGCTATTCAACTAAGATTTTGGTAGTTTCAGATTAAATCTTCAAAGGGGTAATAATATATTGACGCATGATCATTCACCTACATAACTGAGATTTTGCACACGTCATTGATAATTGAACAACAAGTTACGTTAAAAAGAAGCGTTTTTCGTGAATACGAAACATGAAAATTCATTATAAAATGATTACCTAATTAAGGTATGATAGCCCACTTAGTTTCTCGCCGGATCTTCTCAGTGGATCGCGTTTCCGATCTGGTGGTCGATTCTGCAAAGCACTGCTCTTGCTAGGGTCAGTGTTAGCAACACTCCGGTATGAACCCCTTAAGCTCACCTACACGTTAGGGCGAAGCCTATATAGCCTCTCAAGGCTTTCAGCATAGGTATTAAAAAAAAAAGGTGTGATTTTAACAAAAATTATATTAATCTTTTTTCATTAATTGACTGTCTCCAGATTTAAATAATATCTACATATTTTCTGAAGCGTCCTACAAAATTCGCGGTACACAATATTTCTACAAACGGAATGTAACAGCTATTTACTTTAACTGTTCACACAAACATATTTCGGTTTGATTGAAACATAATAACTTGTGTATCTACGTGTTTACAACATCGTTGTTACTGCCCTTATACAAATATCAGAATATATAGCGAGCGGCTTGCAATCAACGTTAACAGGGGGATGATTAATTTCCATCCCCTAAACGCGCACTTTGAAATTCCGATCGGCCGCAGCACCCGTGTTACTTGCGGGTATTTGGTAGCGAAATACGCGTGCAATAAATGTCACCCGTGTCCCATGCTCTGGACGGTGTCAGACACAGGTGTCGCGAAATGTAATACACAATATCGCCTCGTCAAGGTTTTGTTTATCCGAAATTGTGCGCTGTACTATGTCCGTAATGCATTCGTGTGTCACAAACTTGTATATCGCTTTGTTCTTAAACTTATACTACTTTTATGGATGTTTTAGATATGCGGCTTATTAGATGGTATGTAGCTAAGGGTGCGATTAAGAACAGCTATGTAAGGTAAACAAATACCTCTAACAGTTATTAGTCGTATCATGTATTTTTCTATTTTATTTTGAATTTTTGGGGCAAGGAAAACGATTGATTGCCCGACCCAGCTTCTCGCCTCCAAACATCGCTCGCATCAATCCTGCTGCAACATTTAGAGATAAGATTTTGGGATTCGAGTAACTCTTATCATATTACGATATCGTGCTTATGGCAGGCTGCTGTGTGCCTTCTATGTAGTGCTCTCATTGTTTTGAGTGACTCTAGATCTATACTAATATTATAAAGAGGAAAGATTTGTTTGTTTGTTTGTTTCGAATAGGCTCCGAAACTACTGGACCGATTTGAAAAATTCTTTTTCCATTAGAAGCCGACATTGTCCCTGATGAACATAGGCTACTTTTTTTAATTTTTTTTTTGGTTTCATGTGTGTTTTAATGTTTCCGAAGCGAAGCGAGGGCGGGTCGCTAGTTTTTGTATAAATTTAGAACTAATCTAAAATTATCTAAAATAATCTATAATATATATTGAGTCGAAACTATAATCTAAATATAATCAGTTTTTATTAAGATTATTATATTACAGTATATTACAATAGCGATTTGATATATCGTATAATAGATCACGAAATGGGTTAAATTTAATAAACAAATAGAAGACACTCTATCATTTCACTTTAACTAATACATAGCATCGTTATTATTGACACGCGAACTCAAATTTTGTGCCGCCGACTCCTATTGAAGCGAAACCTTAGGGCCCACGAGACAGTCAAATAAGCAATCCCGGGAGAGGCAATCACGGGAACAATGAATTCCATTAAAACCCATACGTCGTTTACGAGGTAATTTCCTTTTCAACGACTTTTACTTTGGACTACATTTACCATGCTATTAATGCTGACACGTAACGCCCTCTCTTTTATTATTGGTAATATTTTTGACCCCCCTTACCAAAATCAAAAGATTGAATTATGAAAAATAACTCTTAGGAATCTAGTCCACTATTCTGCCCAGGAGTGACAGGAAATATTCATACCTTTAGAAGTCGTCATGGCTTAAGGGATAAGACGTCCGGTGCATTCGTGTTGAGCGATGCAGCGGTGTTCGAATCCTAGGCGAGTACAAATTTTTCTAATGAAACGTACTCAACAAATGTTCACGATTGACTTCCACGGTGAAGGAATAACATCGTGTAATAAAAATCAAACCCGCAAAATTATAATTTGCGTAATTACTGGTGGTAGGACCTCTTGTGAGTCCGCACGAGTAAGTACCACCACCCTGCCTATTTCTGCCGTGAAGCAGTAATGCATTTCGGTTTGAAAGGTGGGCAGCCGTTGTAACTATACTGAGATCTTAGAACTTATATTTTTTTTTTTTTTTTTTATTGCTTAGATGGGTGGACGATCTCACAGCCCACCTGATGTTAAGTGGTTACTGGAGCCCATAGACATCTACAACGTAGACGCGCCACCCACCTTGAGATACAAGTTCTAAAGTCTCAGTATAGTTACAACGGCTACCCCACCCTTCAAACCGAAACGCATTACTGCTTCACGGCAGAAATAAGCAGGGCGGTGGTACCTATCCGCGCGGACTCACAAGAGGTCCTACCACCAGTAATTACGCAAATTATAATTTTGCGGGTTTCACTTTTATTACACGATGTTATTCCTTCACCGTGGAAGTCAATCGTGAACATTTGTTGAGTACATATTTCATTAGAAAAATTGGTACCCGCCTGCGGGATTCGAACACCGGTGCATCGCTTCAACACGAATGCACCGGACGTCTTATCCTTTAGGCCACGACGACTTCAATCTCAAGGGGGGTAGCGCATTAACGTTGTAGATGTCCATGGGCTCCAGTAACCACTTAACACCAGGTGGGCTGTGAGCTCGTTCACCCATCTAAGCAATAAAAAAAAATTAAACCTTTAAGTTGTATTAATAGAACAGCCGTTTTAACAATATAAGACTCTTACTTTGTGAAATTTGGCAGCGGCCTTTGCAGCGTGATCTATGTACTTCAATGATTACATTATTTCCTCTATCAACTTGCTGGTAGCCAAAGAGGCTATTCGCGCTGACAAGTAGATGAGCTCATGGGTTCAACCTGAGAGAATTTGCTCACCAGAGCCCCAGCAAGAGAAGTGCTTCGCAGAATCTACCACCGGATCGGAAACCTGACCCACTCAGAAGATCCGGCGAGAAACTCAGTAGTCTATGGGCTGTTTACTTAAAATCAAACGTATAACAAGATCGCGTTCCTATCTACATCAATACAAATAGATTTTTATGAACATTTCAATTTTAACGCAAAAAAAGTCATTCTGTATGTACGATTTACGTTCATAAAATTTGCACGACACGAAATTTTATGGCTTTCAATACCATAGGTTTCATGTCGATATTATTTTTCCGAGTGAATTTCGTTGATGCTCTTAATTTTCTTTTTATTGCAGACTTTATCGAGAGTGCATGTATGTGTATATGAAATCTATACATTTAGCTAAATTCATTGAAATGATTCAAATATATTGTTTTGTACATCATGCGTTCCTCTCGTATGCGGGCTGACATTAATAGTATTTTAGCTTTATCTTCTATATATTATCGAACTTCTGGTACTAAAACAGTAAACACAAAAATTGATAATGATAAGCAAATGCATGATGGATCAAAAATCAGAAAATCGAATGAAAGCAAACCCCTCGAGAGCAAGCCAGTACGTACTCCGTCCACCACTATCCTTTATAGTTCGCAGTTTGATTCGTTTTATTTGTTGCCGGGTATTTTCCGGTCCCCGTTCACATGAATCAAACCGTACGGACTCATTTATTTGATACCGATGGACAAGATACACTAGACCACGCTAAATTCGTGCGCACCGACAAAATACGAGTGAGAGCGTTGAAATAGTGCGTGGTGGCGTTAAATTAATGTTGCTAAAACGAAATTGATTAAAAATTCTTTTTGAAACAGAAATGTTTCAATGATACATGAGCGTTTTGCAATTCATGGGCAAATTTTTTTTATTGCTTAGATGGGTGAACGAGCTCACAGCCCACCTGGTGTTAAGTGGTTACTGGAGCCCATAGACATCCACAACGTAAATGCGCCAACCATCTTGGGATATAAGTTCTAAGGTCTCAAGTATAGTTACAACGGCTGTCCCACCCTTCAAACCGAAACGCATTACTGCTTCACGGCAGAAATAGGCAGGGTGGTGGTATCTACCCGCGCGGACTCACAAGAGGTCCTACCACCAGTACAGCTTTATGCTGTAAATGCAGCTTTATGCTTTATGCAGTTACAGCTCTATGTGGTGATTAGTAAGTGCTATGACACCACTGCATCAAAGACTGGGCCCACTTTGTAATAGGAGATTGAAGTCTCAATTCTGTATTGTATTAGTCAACTTCAAACGCGAAAGTATGAATTTTACAGTAAAATAGGCTAAATCTACTTATTTATTATAGCGGCCCGCCCCGGCTTCGCTTGAGAAATAGCGCACGCGATGTAAAGAATTTTAGGTATTTTTTTTACACATTGGGTTACATTATTGGAGTTTCAGTAAGGATCCCTATTTTTTTTTAAATATAATAAATATAGCCTATGTCACCCGGGGATACCGTAGTTTTCCAACAGTGAAAGAATTTTTTAAATCGGTTCAGTAGTTCCGGAGCCTATTCAATACAAACAAACAAATCTTTCCTCTTTATAATATTAGTATAGATGATTTTGATAACTCAGTTTTCTTATTGTTGATTGTGAAACTTATGCCAATATTTCAGGGCCAGTATACATAGCTCCATCGCTTAGATTAGTAGGTCTTAATCTTTAAGTTTGCAAGAATCTAAATCAATCCAAAATAAAACAACAACATTTGTACTTTGTTCAAATTACTTTTTTCCAGTTCACTATAAATCGTTCTTTCAAATGTAACGTTGATAATTTCACTAGCCATGTTATATTTCATAGCTGAAATGATTTTATTTCTCAAACCGTTTGTACGTTCGTAAATTAAAATTCATCGTTTTAAGCGGACAGAACCACATTATTTCACAAAATTCTTCAATAAATTTACGAGCACGCTCATTTCCGTAAACCTAAATAACGTCTCAGTTGTAATTCTACAACTACAAAGCAAAATTTTATTATAGCTATACAAATTGGACTACCTCATTCACGAAATGCGTTAACAATTCGAACGATAACATCTATATAATTTACTTCATCTGCCTATTTAACGGCCTTATTTGATAAAAGCTATCTTATTTCATTAAGTAAATGAAGCGTCTTCGAGTAATTCAATCCTCTTTCCTAATTAACACCGCAGAAAGTTTTGTTTAGATAGATTAAACTTGAAGCCTTTAGTAGACTGAAATACGATCAAGTTATCTTCCTTATGCAATAAATCAAACGAAGCGTTCTAAACTTATAACGACCCAAAATAAAGAACATTTTCATTGTTTTTTTACTTAAAAATGAAAATATATTTTTTTATCTGTTAGTATTCAATATTTTTATTAGTAATCGATAAGCCCCTAAAATAGTAACTAAAAAGACGGGTTGCGTTTGCAACCTTTTAATACGACGGTAAATATATGCACGACTCTCAAATATATAAAAACATGATAACTTAATTTCCAAAAATGTAACACACATTCCGTAAGAACTGTATAAAAGATTGCATTTTTTTTTAATTTATTTTTTTAAATTACGCAAATGTAATGTAACTAATCTATACATATAAATAAAATTAGTGTGTCTATTTGTAGTATTGTAATAACCGCTTTTTACTACATGCATATGAATATATATACGGTACATACACCAAAATAACATTTTTTACAATTTTTGTCTGTCCGTCTGTCTGTCTGTTTGTTCCGGCTGATATCTGGAACGGCTGGACCAATTTTGATGAGACTTTCACTAATAGGTAACTGATGATATAAGGAGTAGCTTGGGCTACTTTTTTTAGACTAGCTTCGCCCCGCGGCGTTATTCGCAGTCATTGCCGTACCGCGCGCACCATGGCGGGCTTCGCGTATCAATAATAAAATTTAATGTTTCCGAAGCGAAGCGAGGACAGGTCGCTAGTATTGAATATAACGATGGCACAGTGCACTGTAATAAAAACATCTTAATGTCCAATAACAATTAAAATAAAGAAATTCTGGAAATACGAACGTAGCACGGGACGTGATTAGCGATAGACTTTTCGAAAATTAATTAAATGTTGCCTCGGACCTTACCCGGGGCAACTGCGACAATGAACGTGCCCAAAATACTTTCCAACTTCGTTTTTATTCTATTATTTTTATCTGGAATTCGTCGTTTGCAGCTGTTTTTATAAGCCAATGTTTTTTTCTATAGATCTTATTTGCATGCTTTGAATTGTTAAAATTAATATTAAAATTAAATGGTATCTCATGCGTCTGACGGTAATTAGTGTTAAAATAAACTCACTGAAATAAGCTTAAGACGAGACTCAACATGGTTTCTTAACGTAGAAATTCAAAACATACAAATTCGATCTACAAATATAAATATAATAATATCGTATTCTGGTTAAAAATTTTGGTTCTGGAAAGATCGGGATGCACGCGATATAATATAAATTATATAACGATAAATTTAATAAGGGATTCTCTGTAACATTCGATGTAATTTTTGTTCGGTGTGTTAGTGTTTGCTTCCACCTAACAGTTCCTACCTTTTCATTTTTCAGAATTAAATTTCACCGCTCAGTTGGAAAGATGAAGAAGCTAGGACAGATTCTGTATTACTGTTGAGCACATGTTTATTGAGAATAGACTAAAAGTATTTATTTATTTTGAATCCTATCCGTAAATAATGAAAATGTTAATGTCATACTAATACATTTTTTTTAAATCTTCCATTTACATGCGTAAAAAGATAATACTTTTATTTTTCTTTTCACATTTGCATGCGGCTTACTTATAGGACATACTATACAATTTCCTGTATCCAGTACAAATATATTTCGAGTAAAATTACTTGGAAATTAAACAGACAGACGGTCTTAACGATCTTACGGTCTGGATGAATGTGTAAGGGTTCCGGTTTTCCCATTTTATAGCAGAACCCTAAAATTGCGTAGCACTGTTTGTTACATTTCAAAATATATTCTCAGACTACTAAGACTTACACAAACAACGTGCATTTCGGCTTTTACAGCTAACATCCCATATCGTTTGCAATTGACGAGCTTATAATAAAATAAAGAGTAGCTACTACGGAAAACATACTTTGGTAATTTACAATTGCATACCTTTAAGATGTTATGTGAAGCTAAAGAGGAAATATTAATTTCTAGTTAATTAATTGCTTATTTAGAAATAGCTTACGTTACAGAGCATGACGCGCCATGGTCTGCTGAATTAGAACAGCGTTCAACCTAATCACTAAGATTATAGTTTTTTTTTTTTATGATGGAGAATGAATTTCTGGTGGCCCATGGGTATTTAAAGCTTTACAAGAATAAAAGGGCGTGTTTGGGTTGAGCCAGATGCGGTGGGATTTGCTAGTAACTGCCCGAGCGTCTCCGAACGAGGCCTAACTGCTAGAAAGTAGCTGTTTGAAATTTGAATGATACCACAACCCGCTGAAATTTTTTTGTGACAAAGATCTTTTTTTTATATTGCTTTGATGGGTGGACGAGCTCACAGCGGGTGTTATGTGGTTACTACAGCCCATAGACATCTACGACGTAAATGCGCCACCCACCTTGAGATATAAGTTCTAAGGTCTCAAGTATAGTTACAATAGCTGCCCTACCCTTCAAGCCGAAACGCATTACTGCTTCACGGCAGAAATAGGCAGGGTGGTGGTCCCTACCCGCGCAGACTCACAAGACGTCCTACCACCAGTAGAACGTTATCGTTAACGAGAGATCGAGTTGTTGATAAAGGAAGAAGTCGTTTAATGATAACAGAAAGCACATTGAGTCAGTATAGACCGTTACCGTATCCTTTACTCCACGGGGAATGCCTTTAGATACTTTCGGAACGAGTTTTTAGCTCCTATCAAAATACTCGACCTCGAAGTGAATTTGCTAGCTTAATCTGAAACCTCCTCCGGTGCCGAGAATTTTCAAATATTTTTCCTTCCTCGTAAGCTAAGCGCCTAACATTACAGATATTCACGAACATCGGTGTTGGTTTTCATCAGTCGCCTGCTCTGATGAGCTACTATTTTTTGTTTTTGTGCTATAAGTAATAAAATTTCGCGCTGAAAAGATTGATTATCTATATCAAGCATTCTAAGAAACTACCAGCGAACCCTACAGACGTTGTTCTGTACACGCGTTTTAAATCTGAATATTTCAAACTTTTTTGACTACGTTGTAATGATCTGAACAGTTTTGAGCAATAAATAAAAAATACTACTATATTCAATTGTAAATCTAAATGATTCTTAAATTTACTGGAAAACACACAGAAAAGTTCAGCAAATAACATATACATATACACACGGAATAACATATACACGGACCAAAAAATTGAAAATTATGTATTAATATTAAAAAAATCGATAATTAGTCTTATCTTCAATACATTCAATTTTTTTAAAAATTACGTGAACAAAATCAATATTTGGATGTAGCTAAACAAACTTACATTATAATTGAATTTTTTCCCACGGTCCAATCACTTCTTGATTTACAGCAAGATTGTGAATACCTATAAAATGAAAAAAAAAATTTAATTCATCGTTTGAATCAGAAAGCGCGATCATTTGCCAAACCAATACAGCCAAGCCAAGGGTAACGATCCGTAATAAGAACAGCTTTATGCATTTCAACTTATTAACATCGACTTATTAACAACTTATTAGCATAGTGCATAGCTTTATGTGAAACTCAATAGAAAACCGGACAATTGTCATTGTTATTACCCTTGTAGGCAGACGAGCATAGGCCCCCCTGATAGTGAGTGGTTACCGTCGCCCATGGACTTCAGCAATGCCAGGGGCAGAGCCAAGCCGCTGCCTACCGCTTAATACTCTCCACAAGCCTCGTTTGAAGAAGGGCATGTCATAGCGCACGAGAAACACCGTGGAGGGGAGCTCATTCCAAAGCCGGATGGTACGTAGCAAAAAAGATCTCTGCAAACGCAGTGTGGATGACCGCAGTGGCTCCAGGTAGTATGGATAAACTCTACTCCGGTGGCGGGTAAAAATGAGATGATAATATTATCTCGAACAATTCCTCAGAGCACTCCATGGCACATACGGTACAAAATACAGAGGGAACCGAAGTCCCTCCGCAGATCCAGAGGTTCCAAGCGATCCGTGAGAATTGTTTTGTTGCGCTCGATCGCCTAATAAACTACTACAGTGGCTACCCTATCCTTTGAAATTGAGCACACACAAGGCGCGGATAATATAGATAGTAAGTTTCGAAGTTTTATAATACATATTAAGTTTTACTTTGTTTTAACACTTCAACAAAAATATTAAATTTAACCAATCATTTTATTATTCTTGTTATACTCGTATAAGTGTACGTATTGTAATTTGCCGTCTCAATTTAGACATTATATGTGTGCGGAAACATCTTCTCTATTGATAAGATGATTGGACGAGCTTGCAGCCCACCTAAGGTTAAGTGGTCACCGGAGCTCATAGACATCAATCATGTGAACGCCGCCCGCCCCTCTAGTACACGGGTTTTAAGTCTCAATTTGTGACGGGATAAAGGCGGCCCCACCCTGTAAGCCAAAACGTATTACGATTTCACGGCAGAAATAGGCAGGTTTGATAGGTTTTGACAAAATTTGCCAACATCTATGTATTAATTTTAAAAAGACTAAGTTTCTTAACCACTTTGTTTGTTACTTTTCTGGTATAAAAGGTTGATTTTACAATAAGAGCATTCACTTTGTACTCCCTTCATCTTTATTTTTTTAACCCATGATTTGCATAGCGTTCATACGACTCGATTGTGATGTAGGGCATACACAAATGCATAGTCACACACCAAAGCCCAAGTTACATTGGTCGTTTATAATTTGACTTCTTATACAAGTGTACTAAAATTGTAATCGTGCTTCTTTATTTTGAAGTAAACTTATCCAAATTACATGTCAAAACACAACATAGCAAGCGATATTGATAGCTTATATTGTAACATGTGTACAATTCCATATGAAATGTATATTTTATATATTTCTGGCCATACTCACGGCCTGATTCGCCGCGGTACGATCAGTAGCGGTGTAAACTATACGTAATTTATGTGCATTTGCGACCATAGGAAATGCGAAGGATACGCATGGATACGTTATTTTCACTCGCTAACCGCGACTATGTAGCGTTGTGTGTCTAGGATAATATCACCTCCAAAAAGGTGACTGTTTTTCACGTTGACTCGCTTTGGTTTGTTATCTCTGCCTTATTCAATTCTATATCAATGTTAGTAACTCTGCTTATTATAATTTTTAATACGTAAGAAATCTGAAATACGTAAGACAACTGAAGTTCATGAAACAAGGAGATTATAGGATTTTTTTATTATTTTTTTATTGCTTAGATGGGTGGACGAGCTCACAGCCCACCTGATGTTAAGTGGTTACTGGAGCCCATAGACATCTACAACGTAAATGCGCCACCCACCTTGAGATATAAGTTCTAAGGTCTCAGTATAGTTACAACGGCTGCCCCACCCTTCAAACCGAAACGCATTACTGCTTCACGGCAGAAATAGGCAGGGCGGTGGTACCTACCCGCGCGGACTCACAACAGGTCCTACCACCAGTAATTACGCAAATTATAATTTTGCGGGTTTCACTTTTATTACACGATGTTATTCCTTCACCGTGGAAGTCAATCAAGAACATTTGTTGAGTACGTATTTCATTAGAAAAATTGGTACCCGCCTGCGGGATTCGAACACCGGTGCATCGCTTCAACACGAATGCACCGGACGTCTTATCTTTTAGGCCACGACGACTTTTTAAACCATTAATATTCAAGTATGCATTTAAAGTATTGACCGAAATCGTTTGCCTCAACCAAAACAATAATGCGATGTCCGTTAATATCAATAAAACATGGCCGTTCTCCGTTTTAATTCCGCTAAAAGCGTCCATCTCATTGTGGTCGCTCCGATGATTTGGAACTACTGCGTCCCCATACAGCCGGTGTGTTGCAGACAGATTCATATAATGTGGACGTTTAAAAATACGTATTTATCTGTAACATTTAAAAAAACCATCACAGTTGCAGATATCCCATAAAATCTTCGGTAAAATATGATAATAAAAAAGCCTTTGACCATGTGATTATTGTTTGTGGATAACCACAATCTTTTACAAATTCGACAAAGGAGAAAATCAATTAAAATATTTTGTTTCGTCTACAATGTAGTGAATAAATAGGGACTTGGAGCAAGTAGCTATCATAGATCATAAGATATTTCAGAGATGCCTGAATATCGTCGATGCCATTTCTATGATAAGTTGCATATAGGTACATACTTAAACAAGTTCTGAACAATAACATACTGGACCCTTAGTCTACCGAACAATTTCACTTGCTCGGTGAAAGATCTTCACTTGTCTGTGTGTCCCTGTTATTATACCCAAAGACTCATAAAAATATATTTTTTTTTTGTGTGTAATCGCAGACATTAACAATTTAATCCAAAGTCAAACACAGACCACAACAAAAGCTAGACGAGTACACCATATATCTCATATAGACTCCCATGTGCTCTCCAACGACCATTGTGAGTTAAAACGAAAGTCATTCCACTGATATCCGTAATCCTTTTGTAGTCCCATACCGAACACAAGTTTATTGTGTACGTACTGAATGAATGTTCTTTTAACTGCAAATCGAAGTTTTAAAACGACCGTCTACCGATTTGCTATTTAATAAAAGTGACTCTGTTTGTAAGTGTACCTACGTGTTTGTATGTGCCAATTCGAGCATAGAAAAACTATCGCTGTGTATATGTTGCATATAAACTCAAAGTAACTTTATTTATGCTCATTTTTAAAGTTCATGAACTCTTTTCACAAAAGTTTTTTGAATCATTAAATTTTAAAGGTGTAACCACCTTTTTTGACTCAAATGTTAATGTAAGCCTGGATTGCTTTTGCCTTCCAAACCAGATAAGCATTCGGCCCTTCGCCGTTTTTCACGTCTATAAGTACCATGAGCAGAGTTAAAATGCTACCCGCCAATAAAGTATTGTGAATCCTCGATAATCTTTTAGTATACAACAGATAAAGCCCTAGATCGGTGTTTCGCATCGTGAGGCCCACGCCCCGCAAGGGGACAATTTGGTAATTAAGGGGGGCAATTGCACTAAATGAATATAGAAAATCTGTATAAAAATTATACTGAATTTGAATTTCAGTTTTTTATTATATGTTTTGAAACATTACTTACTGTGTTCTGATAACAATTTCATAATGATTTCTCCCTAAAACCTGTCATTTATGTTTCATACGTCGACAAATCAATTTGTTAACGTTAAAAATTAAGTATGGGTGGCATAAAAATTTTAGAAATGTACAGTGGGGCATGTGGCACAAAAAAGGTTGGGAAACACTGTTCTAAATAATAAATTCAAAAAGTATGTTTTACACCCTTACAAGTATAATTATATGATTATCGCAAAAGGGTATATATAACAAGACAAGCGTGTCTTCCCCACAAAACTGGTTTTATTTTAATAAGGGAAAAACAAACACAGTTCTCATAATGAATAACATAATAACACACTCACGATTTTGTTTGACTTTCATGTTCCAATGTAACACAATATTCCAAATTTATAACATAATTCTGACAGATATTGTTGTGCCTTCTATAAATTATTACTTTTAATTGCGAAAACCATTGATTCTGTTATTTTTTTGACGAAAACGAAGCATACTCTAAACAATGACCATTTGTCGTTTATTCTTTTTAAACTCGGGCTAGTGTTTTATCTTATACCTTTAAACGAGCAATTCTTGCAATTCTTCAATTCTATATAATCTGAATCTCGGAAACGGCTCCAAACGATACATAAAACATAAAATAACATAAATTTTAGTATACAGGGGATTTCGGGGGCGATAAATCGATCTAACTACGATTTATTTTCAGAAAATGTTGTTTTATTCGTGTTTTCAATAATCAACGTTATCGATAATCAACTTTATGACTCTTCCCGACATCTATTCGCGAATAATAAAACTCTTTTTCTTAATTAAGGGCAACTAACCGCTTTAAAGACACAACAAGATGGCGTCATCAAAAAAAAAAACGAACAAAGCTCGGTCATCATCTGGTTTAATCAAAAGAAAATAAATTAACAGTATTAAGTAAATTTAAAAAGACTAAATAGATTAGCGGTAGCAAAAATGTGACTTAGAGATTCGAATCTCTAAAATTCAGATTAATCACTTAGGTACTTCATTGATTACGATTAAATTTAATGCTTACACTCTATGTACGTATATTAAAATACGTTGCCATCGCTTGATTTCATTGCTCCCACGCAATTCGTATTTAACCTTTGTATAGGTGTGGGTGTAATTATGTAATTAGTCTATTATAGAGGTATTTAATTAAGATTTCAAACAACTGTAGATTTTTGCTGAAAACCTTAAGAAGTACCTTAGGTACATTTTACTTCACTCTTAATGTCCCTTCACAGTATTATACCCTTAAGCAATGTGGACAGAATTAGAAAAATCACTAACTTTTACTGTTGGTAGGACCTCTTGTGAGTCCGCGCGGGTAGGTACCACCACCCTGCCTATTTCTGACGTGAAGCAGTAATGCGTTTCGGTTTGAAGGGTGGGGCAGCCGTTGTAACTATACTTGAGACCTTAGAACTTATATCTCAAGGTGGGTGGCGCATTTACGTTGTGGATGTCTATGGGCTCCAGTAACCACTTAACACCAGGTGGGCTGTGAGCTCGTCCACCCATATAAGCAATAAAAAAAAAAACTTAATAATCTCGTTGTGTATGGTTACATATTATATTGGCAAAAGGAAAATCCCCTTTGGAGAGACAAAAGTTATGACTGTCTTATTGCAAATGTATTCAAATTTATGGCCGATGTTGAATAACATGGGTAATGTGTTCGCTAATATTATGTTAATGTAGGAACTGAAATTATCCGTCTGTCTCCTAGTCATGACCCCGAATGAGTGTCCATTTTATAGCGGAATCTTATACGCTTTTATGAAATCTAAACGATATTTAAACATATGTTACAACTGAAACATATCTTTAGGAAAATAATATAACTATCCATTTTATTACTTAATTATCTAAAATATTATATTCATATAGACAAAATCTTCAATATTCGAAGAGCTTACGGTTCGACATTAAAAAAAAAACACGCTCTAAATAACGAAAGAAAATTATGAAAATCAAAATAGTACAATCAAAATTTATGTTATTAATAAAGACGCCAAAGTACCATGCAACATGCAAGTTTTAATTTAATTATTCTCTGAATAGACCAACGTTAGCAGAGAGGCTCGGTATGTGCGGCGCCTTCCAAATGGGAAAACAATTAAACCTGCGAGAACTTCAACTGAGCGGCCGCATTGCGTATGTGCCTTGCAGTTCAAAAGAGTCTAGCTATTAATTTTTTTGCTCAGAAAGCTTAAAGTATATTTTCTTTGTTTGTGGTAGAGTAAATTGTAGGCACTACTGAACCGGACTATTGTTTGGAATGCAACGAAGTCCGAACAGAATTTAATCTAAATTGTTCTTGTTTTTCAGTGTTTTAATTTTATCCGTTGTACAATATATTTTTTTGGGACGAAGTTTCTAATGGGATGATGCGGAGGCGTACTCTAACCGGGAAAAAACGTTCGTAACGTAAGATTTATTAGTAATGCACACAGTGCACGACTTAACTTTGTGATAACGTACAAATTAGTAATGCACACAGTGTACGAATTATCTTTGTAATAACGTACAAAAAATAACATATTTTTATTACATATTTTTTATAAATCATTGTGAATAAAATAAAGTTGATAACTTTGTAAAGCAGTTTTTATTCTTATTTTTATCAATTAAAAAATCATAATAAAAAATGTATACCCGAATAATTATTATCTTTATACCTCGAATAGAACTCAAAATTAATATTTTTATAATAAGGAACTTCATTCCTATCCGGTGTCCTACGACACCACACATTTTTTTTATTGGCCTTCTAGGCAGACGAGCATACGGCCCACCGAAAAATCGATTACCAAATTCAATTATCGAATATCGGATGCGACATCGAATATAATTGTAATATTTTTGTTACGTTATGAAGAGATATTCTTTATTATATGGCGATATCGTCTAAACATGTACATATCTCAAACCACTAAAGTAAAATGGAAAGGTCAATGTCAGATTATGCAATAAGGCATAGAAAATTATGTGGACTGGTGCCGAATGAAAATCACGAGATATTCGTCGCGTTGTTATCAAATCATTCCGGATACGAATACTTAATGGTCGTAACAAATGAAATTTTTAAATACATAATGTTTCTATTGGCAAAACTTAAAAAAAATCAATAAATCACTTTTTCGAGATTACCAGCGTTCATGTATTATTTAACAACTATCAATCGTTTATCGTCGAAGCTATCGCCGGCAATTTTATCGGAACAGAATACACAACACGGATATGTAAAGTTGCTGTGACGGGATAAACGCCCAATATTGCATTAGGTCAGACAAATTGGGATCAGCCAGTGAATATATTACGGTCTCCGCTACTAGCCATCGGTTTGTTAATCGCCCTCGGTTATTTATGCTTGTTTTAACTGTTTATCTTTAGGGTGCGTATGACGAAGCCGTGATTGCAAATCGATCGCATTCCTTTTGAATAGTGATTACAAGTTTCGAGAGGAAATATCTCAGCTGGACGATCATTAAAAAGACATTAAGTACTTAATTAATTGCCGTTATTATCTTAGTAGCTTGGGCTAATCGCTCGATAATTAGTATTTTAAGAATTAGTTTCCCAACGCTGAGGTATTGCTGTTAATTAAGCTAGTTATACGCGTTATAATTATTTGCGTAAAGTAATTTAAGTAACAGAGGCGATATTACTAATGTACAATAAGCGTCTACTTAACATTTACAAGTTGACACATATTTAAATTATAATAATTAACCAAGCTATATTAAATGGTATAGATATGTCTATACTGACATAAATAGTGTTAGAAGCCATACTGTTGAATATTATTAAAAAATATGCTCGCAAGGAATTCTAACTGTAAATGTGTGTATGTAATAATTTAATTTGTCTACTTATTTTGTATGGTGAAAAAAAATTGAACCGATAGACTAAAAAGGTGATAGCGACAGCCACTTAACTGAATGACCAGTATTATTAAACAGATAAAAAAGCTATTTATGTAGGTTTATTTATTGACTTCAGGCTCTAATCTCGGCGGCCCATGCTGGAGGCGTGGACCTCACCGTTTGGCGAACCCGTACTATGGTTTACGGACCGTCGAGGCGGTCCGCCCCGTCCTTGCAGACTGGGTAGGCCGCGACCGAAGACGTCACATCTTCCGGCTGATGCAAGTGCTCACTGACCACGGAGAGAACCGACGACGCAGTGCCACCACTGCGATGACTGTGACGAGCAAGACACTGCAGAACATAACTAGTCAGGTCATAAGTATTGTCACACAGTAAAAACTTTTCTTTTAGAATGCTGGCCACAAAAAAGTTTATTGAATTCGAATTTCGAATTGTTCATGAAAATAAAAATGTATACTTTTGGAATTTTACTCATTTTTTAAATATGGAGTGGACGCTTAAAGAAGACCGTGTTGCAGTTATTGCGTTGCATCGTTGCGGTTACGCGCCAATTCAAATTTTTAACATACTGAAAAATTTGAATATAAACAAAAGATTCGTTTATCGTACCATCAAACGATACAATGAAGACTCTAGTGTAGATGACAGGTCAAGAAGTGGTCGCCCTCGGTCTGTTAAGACTCCAGCAGTGATAAAAGCTGTGAAGGCGCGAATTCAAAGAAATCCCAAGCGTAAGCAGAAACTGTTGGCCCTTCAGATGGGGTTAAGCAGAACCACGGTGAAAAGGGTGTTAAATGAAGACTTAGGGCTTCGGGCATATCGAAGAAAAACAGGACATCGTTTGAATGCTCGTCTAATGGACCTGAGACTGAAGAGATGCCGCACTTTGTTGAAGCGGTACGCGGGAAAAAAATATCGGGAAATTCTTTTTTCGGATGAAACAATTTTTACCGTAGAAGAGAGCTACAACAAACAAAATGATAAGGTGTACGCACACAGTAATGAAGAAGCAAGCAACCATATTCCGCGTGTCCAACGAGGTCATTTTCCATCCTCGCTCATGGTATGGTTGGGAGTTTCTTATTGGGGCTTAACAGAGGTACATCTTTGTGAGAAAGGTGTAAAAACGAATGCAGTTGTGTATCAAAATACAGTCCTGACGAACCTTGTGGAACCTGTTTCTCATACCATGTTCCATAACAGGCACTGGGTATTCCAACAAGATTCGGCGCCAGCTCAAAGAGCGAAGAGCACACAAGACTGGCTGGCGGCGCGTGAAATCGACTTCATCCGGCACGAAGACTGGCCCTCCTCCAGTCCAGATTTGAATCCGTTAGATTACAAGATATGGCAACACTTGGAGGAAAAGGCGTGCTCAAAGCCTCATCCCAATTTGGAGTCACTCAAGACATCCTTAATTAAGGCAGCCGCCGATATTGACATGGACCTCGTTCGTGCTGCGATAGACGACTGGCCGCGCAGATTGAAGGCCTGTATTCAAAATCGCGGAGGTCATTTTGAATAAACTTTAGTGTCATAAGAATCTATGTTTTGTTAAGTTCATTTTGGTATATGAATGGTTACATAATGAATAAACTTGTTTCAATTATTTTACATTAAACATGTGACAGAATTTATGACCTGACTAGGTACACTAACACGCCGCCTTCGTCGTGATCATAGGAGAGGACCTGTCGCTGCTGACCGTCATAGCTACGATGCTCGGCAGCGACGCGTCCTGGATGGCGATGCTCGACTTCTGCGAGTTCACCATCTCGCAGAATGAGGCAGTGGAACGAGACAGAGAGAGCTCATCCCTCTCCGCACTTATCCGTCGCCGCCGAGCCACAGAACAACAACGTCAATCGGTTGCACAACAGTTACGTGGAACTCCGGCTCCGACCTGGCAAGCTGGTTCTGGTCCAGCGGGGTATTCGGAAACACCAGCAGCACTGCCTGGGGCGACCTGTCGGGCTGCCATACAGAGTCAACTATCGCCTCGGCGACCTGTCGGTCGGGCGTCCTAGGGGTGGCGCTGCTAGTCTGATTGTAAGGTCGACCGCGGGAGCCCCCCTACTCTGACTGAGTTCTGACCCGGGGTGGAGATCGGACGTCGGGTGAGAGAGTGCAAGGGGTGCAAGGGGAGTCGTTTGATGGTCTGCTCTCAACATCTGCAGACCGTCAAGTCCCTCATACCCCGCGCGCCAACTAGGCTTCGAAGCCTCGCATTAGGTTCAGCCCCCTGCCCGAAAAAAAAGAAAGTATACTCATCGAACACCGTGGCGTATTCAGAAGTAGATGCATTTGCAAAAAAAACCATAGAGTTGTACATTTAGCCAACAATACATGCCAGACATACTTATATAATAGGTAAATCTAGGATGGAGCAATTCTAGTAGTCAAACAATGAAATTTGTTTAGTTTCACACAACATGCGACTGACTGAATCGAGATAATTAAAGTTCCATTTGCATTGTATTTATTAATACATTTCAGCAAATAAATAAAGACTCTTAAACAATAGTATAAGTGAATCTTGGCCGAAAATCCTATTTATAACAAGAAACTGAAGCAGGACAAGAACGAATTGATTTATGATTAAAAGGACAATCACATCGTTTTCCTTCTTGGATCCTTGACTGGTATTTTAAAGAACTTGAACTTTAAACTTTTTATTGGTACGACACGTACGAAACTAAATCCACACACTAAATGTAGATTTGAAATTACAGTGCTAAATAGTAATGAAACTAAATCGCAAGCCAATTATATAACATAATTTAACCTGTTTAATAAAATTAATTGAACAAACACAGACACACAGCTTTATGTATTGTATCGCGAACTTCTAATCTTCTAAAACCATCGCGGGGCTTTAACGAGTTCTCTCCCTAAACATAAAGGCAGCCTAATTTAAAATTACGATAGGTTTAAAGCAATTCACGCTTCCATTTTCATGAACAGAACTTAAAATTACTTAATAATATGGATCGTGTCTTAGACTGTAACGCTCTTTGTATTTCCACTGTATTGTAGACAGTATGTTGATCACGCGGCCTGTTTTATACACCATATAGGACTAGTTACCTACTTATACACCTACAGAACACTGAATCAAGACCTACGCAATACTATTATTTCTAAGTAAGGTTTTGTTAAAAAAAAACTTTACTGGTTTACGGGTAAGTACCACCACCCCGTGCTTGAAGGGTGGGGCAGCCGTTGTAACTATACTGAGACCTTAGAACTTACATCTCAAGGTGGGTGGTGCATTTACGCTGTAGATGTCTATGGGCTCCAGTTACCACTTAACACCAGGTGGGCTGTGAGCTCGTTTACAAACCTAAGCAATAAAAAAGCGTGATTTTTAAAGCAGCTGTAAGACGTTCCGCGAGTTCATACGAAACTATAAATCCTACGCGTTCTACTCTCTTTAATTACTAGTATTCGCTCAATAATTGACATTCTACTCGGTAATCACTGATATCTCAAGGCATTTGATATATTACAATTTCTGTTTTGTTTTTTCATCGTAATTTTTTCTTGTTTGTATGGGAAAAGAGCTAAAAATTTAATCTTTGCGTTACGCTTATGCAACATTGCACCAACAATACGTAAAACAGTTATCTGAATATTACGTTACGAACGTAATAGTTGTAATGTATGAATTGTTTTGTTTTCTGTTTTAACAGGAACTTTTTTTTTTTTTAAGAGATTTTATGACCTGGTAACTGAGACCTTTAAGTCATGTCTTATTTTAATCTATATTCTTAATTTTATGAAAAATGATATTATGGAGTGAAATGAAATGAAAATGATTAATTTGAGACATTAATCAACTGGGATGAAATTAAATGAGATGATATGAGATGAAATCTAATCTCAGTAAAATGGTGGTCATTTACTAAGATTTTTCAGTGGACTTTTTGGAGGATCCCGAGAAGTTACGTCCAGCGGCTTTGTTTCATTTTCCCACATTTGTGCACTTTCACAGATATTAAACGGTTAACAAACCACCATTATTACACATTTAAACCCGAAGAAACACTAAATAGACAAAATAAAACAAATCACACAACTTCACTCCTCGCGTTCCCGCCAAAAAGTCTCTAACAGGAACATTAATCCTAAAACACCACAGATTATATACTTCCAATCCAAATTGTAAAGGGCCTAACAACACTGAAATTCCCGAACGATTTTCTTCCAATGCAATATGGTTCACAATATAAGTGTCACTAGTATATTCCCAATCACCAACAAATGAACTTGCCTCTCTTATCTCGGCCTACAGATTTCATTCATTGTATGAAAGGATTTGCCTTATTCCTTTTTCGGGCTCTTTGCATAAAGTAGGCTCCAAGCATAAATTGTAGGGTAGGGACAAATTGCGTTTCCCACTGAAACGAATCCCGTGATATTACCGCTCCGTATTCGTATTCAGTTGAATTAAAGTAAATTAAACTTTTCAGGTGCTGCTCGGTTAGCTAACTCACTTCAATGAGTTGGATATGTTTTATTATAAGTCGCGTGCTCTTTTGAATTTTATGCTTCAATTCCGTTCTGTATCTGGAGTTGACTTTTTGTCGCTGATTCTGTACAAATGCCTTCGGAAGTGTTTTACACGAGTCTCTCGTATCCTAGATCTTTCTGATATATACGTTCTTTTTCATTTTAGTGTTCCTTAAATGTTGGTTCTTCATTTAATCTAGCTTCAAATCACAACGGCGCTAAAGAAGTTTTAATTTCAATTCACACAGAGAATAATTTACTTTTTTTTTTATTGCTTAGATAGGTGGACTAGCTCACAGACCACCTAGTGTTAAGTGGTTACTGGAGCCCATAGACATCTACAACGTAAATGCGCCACCCATCTTGAGATACAAGTTCTAAGGTCTCAGTATAGTTACAACGGCTGCCCCGCCCTTCAAACCGAAACGCATTACTGCTTCACGGCAGAAATAGGCAGGGTGATGGTACCCACCCGCACGGACTCGCAAGAGGTCCTACCACCAGTAATAAACTTATAAATATTACTTATATTCACCATAATGTTTTAAAATAAAAAGTAACATGATTGTGTTCTAAAGAAGTGATTATGTTACATTAATCTTTGTAAGTCGTCGTGGCCTAAAGAATAAGACGTTCGGTGCATTCGTGTGTAGCGATGTACCGGTGTTCAAATCCCGCAGGCGGGTACCAATTTTTCTAATGAAATACGTATCAACAAATGTTCACGATTGACTTCCACGGTGAAGGAATAACATCGTGTAGGAAAATCAAACCCGCATAATTATAATTTGTGTAATTACTGATGGTAGGACCTCTTGTGAGTCCGCACGGGTAGGTACCACCACCCTGCCTGTTTCTGCCGTGAAACGGTAATGCGTTTCGGTTTGAAGGGCGGGTTAGCCGTTTTAACTATACTGAGACCTTAGAACTTATATCTCGAGTTATAGTAGATGTCTATGGGCTCCGGTAACCACTTAACACCAGGTGGGCCGTAAGCTTATCCACAAGCTTAAGCAATAAAAAAAAGCTATTTAAAAATTCAATGGCAACAAATAAGTTGAATAACTTTTATACGCTAGAAAATACGCTTTATACGCAAAAAGCGTTATTAATATGTATTTTACAAAATAGCGAGAGAAATCCCGTTCGGATATTGACTTCGTCGTTTATAGTTTTAAAGGGTACTTAAACAGTTCATAAATCAATACGATATGTCGGGAAAATGCCCTGTTCATCGGAGGCTTTGCTTCGCTGAAATATTACCGGGATCATTTATACTTACAGTGGATATTGCTTGAGATAAAAAAAAGTGGTAGCGTGTTCTTGGGAAATATGTTAGCAAGTCCGATCATAATGACACATCTAGAGTTGAGCATAGTATACATAAATGCCGAAGAAATAGTAGCAGTGAACAGCATTACTTTTCTTCTTGTTCGATTAATTAAACCCACTTAATACTCTAATTAGTTCCAATAACGGTACAAAATATGTCTCATTTAAAACAACAGATAATTTATTAAAGCTACTGACGGACTTTGAGGTAGATAATTGAATCACAAACGGAGATTAACTTTCCTTTGTCAAAAGTCAGCACAGAAACCTCAGCGCAGATTTCACAATTCAAAAAGGTTGTTAATGAAACGAAAAATAAATAAATAAAACTATGTACGTATTCAAAGTGAACGAGTTTTATTGTAGACCAGAAGGACCGCGGCACAGACTTTTAATTAAAGGGTCCCCCTTCACACTCTGCATTATACAGGACATTTACACAACCACAGCTCTGTATATGTATGTTTTAGCTTTTTCTATCGTTTAGCCGTAACAAAACGTTGGAAGCCGGCTGCACGCACGAAAAATCATGACTCATGCGGTGTTGCCTCGCTCTGAAGCGTTCCATTTAAGGCTTGAAGTGCAAGAGAGAGCGCGCAACGAGCGACAAAGAGACACAATCGGCCTCCGCGTTCGGCAGCGTTCGACATCTGTCTCTCTCCTACTTGAGTGAGCGATGCATCCGCGTGGACAGCTGCTCATTTACATGTTTTCGTCAAGTATGAAGTTCAGTGAAAAGTGAATGTGGTGTCAATTGTTTATAGCAACGACAATTGCGATAATTGAAAAATGAAACCATTCCATCAGTATTTTCTTATGACGTTGTCACGTTCAACTATCGTCAGTAAACCGACTTTACAGACAACCGGTTTTTTTAAATCGAATGATTATGTTCGATACAATGCTATTTCGTCATGGAAATCTTCCCTAAACAAACATTGGCATCGCCATGTACGCAACGAAAAAAGTCTGAGTTTCTCGCCGAATCTTCTCAATGCATCGAGATTCCGATCTGGTGGTAGACTCAGCAAAGCTCCGCTATTGCTACGGCTAATGTTAGCAAATTCTCTCAAGTTCAACCCGTGAGCTCACCTACCGATAACCGTATAATATGTTATATTTTACTGTGGGTAGGGCGTCTTGAGAACTCGCACGAGTAAGTACCACCAGACTGCCGTTGTTGTCAATAAAACGTTCGGAATTAAAAGGTAGCACAGCCATTATACTATGCAATTGAAAGTTAGACCTCATGTCGCAAGGTAGATAGATGGTGGCATTCTCATCTATGGGGCTCCAGTAACTACTTAACACCAGATGGACTATTCAAACACCAATATAAAAAAAAAAACAATTTATAATATTCCCATTTCATTCCTAGTACAATTAACAATTTCATACATTTGTGATACCTTTAAAATAAATTTAAACTAGGTACGTTCAGAACATTTAAAATTAATATAATCAAATGTAGAAATTATACACTGAAATATATGAAATCCTCGTCCGCAGTCCATCGCTTACATATGTAAGTCGAAAGAGCTCTACATGCGACGATTTCCAGTACCTTTTTTGAGGACCTCAACTCATAGCACTCATAATAAACCTTTTATCAACGATGCCAGGGACCCCACAACTATTCCTGAATTAATACAATAATAAATCTATTGCTCAAACATGTGAAGCGCGTTTTTTTAACGCATTAACACGCAATAAAACACAGACAAAAAAGCAACAAAATTAGTATTTTTTTTGATGAATCAGACAATTTATCATGACGAAAACCCTTTAAACAAAAGCCTACGGATATCACTTGTTATCATTGTTGTTTATATTCAATATTATGTAAACGACGTCTTGCTATTCATTCTGATGAACCATCTTTGTCGAAAACGCACAAAAGGAAGTTGCTACAGTAATTTTTGGTTAGTAATTTTCGTGAGTATTGTTATCACAGCGGGACGCCACAAAGAGCGTTCGTTGCTCTCTTAAAGTAAATTGAGCATCTCAGTAAATGCCTCCGGTAATTTCGAGCTTTACTTCAAATTTAGGACCCACGTAAGCCGCTAAGAAATTTAATCTTGGAAATTTATTCGTCCCTTTTTGTTGAAACGAAACAGTTTCGAGAATTTTAATTCATCAACTCAATAAATTTGTTAACAATGGCATCATAAATGTCCTCTATAGTCTCAGTGTTACATCATAAGGACCTTAATAAACTAACATACCTACTTGGCTAACGTACTTATTATAGTAAAATCAAGACTATTTTAGAAAATATTTTGGACTCACTTTGAATCCTATACTATCCTTTACTGATGGTAGGAACTCTCGTGAGTCCGCACGGGCAGATACCACTACCCTGCCCATTTCTGCCGTGAAGCAGTAATGCGTTTCGGTTTGAAGGTTGAGGCAGCCGTTGTAACTATACCTACGGGCGACGAACCGTCGAGGCAATCCGCCCGGTCCTCTCGGACTGGGTGAATCGCGACCGAGGACGTCTCACCTTCTGAGCGACGCAGGTGCTCACGGGACACGGCTGTTTCGGTCGCTACCTGCACCTCGTCGCCCGGAGGGAGCCGACGCCGAAGAGCCACCACTGCAGTGGCTGCAACGAGGACACGGCGGAGCACACGCTCGCGTACTGCCCCGCTTTCGCGGAGCAGCGCCGCGTCCTCGTTGCAAAAATAGGACCGGACTTGTCGCTTCCGACCATCGTGGCTACGATGCTCGGCAGCGACGAGTCCTGGTAGGCGATGCTCGACTTCTGCAAGTCCACCATCTCGCAGAAGGAGGCAGCGGAACGGGAGAGGGAGAGCTCTTCTTCCCTCTCGGCGCAGTGCCGCCACCGTCGAGCCGGGGGTCGGAGGAGGGCGTTTGTCCAGCTCCGGCCCCTATAAGGAGGCAGTCTCCTCCCGGTGATGGTCACGGGGCGACCCAAGGAGGTTGAGGCTGCGCCGCACGCTACTGTCACTCTAGCGCGCTGGCACCAGGAGGATGGGACGGCGCGTCGGCGGCTGCGGACTGCGATGCGGTCCGCATTTTCGTCGTCGCTGTCGTCGCCGAACATACTGTTGAAGAGCAACCCGGTCGGCGGTGTATCGCGTTCCGACCCGGCAGGCTGGTTCTGGCCCAGCGGGGTATCCCGGAACAACGCGGCCTGGTAGGGCCGCCGTACCGCGGAGACCGACGTCGTTGGTCGTCGACTATCGCCTCGACGACCCGTCGGTCGGGCGTCCTCGGGGTGGCGCCGCGTGTCTGGTTGTAGTGTTGACCGCGGGAACCCCCCTACTCTGACCGGGTTCTGACCCCGGACGGAGATCGGATGTCGGGTGTAAGAGTGCAGGGGAGTCGTTTAGTGGGTGGGCCCTAAAATCCTTGGGCCCGCGATCTGCTCTCAACACCTGCAGATCGTTGAGTCTCACATACCCCGCGCGCCCCCTAGGCGCGGGGACCTCGTAGGAGGTTCGGCCCCCGGCCCGAAAAAAAAAAGCCGTTGTAACTATACTGAGACCTTAGAACTTAGATCTCAAGGTGGGTGGCGTATTTACGTTGTAGATGTCTATGGGATCCAGTAGCCACTTAACACCAGGTGGGCTGTGAGCTTGTCCACCAAAGGAATAAAAAAATCCTAAATTTAATGCTTAATAAGAAAACAAAAATTTCTTTCCGGTCTAAAATCAAATAACAAATCGATTTTAGTCTAAAGAGCTTAAAGGGTTCTCCCATATTAGGGTCTCAACGATTTGATAGGGAAAAAAACTAAATAAAAAAGATACCACGCGAAATTCCGACAAATAGAAATTCACACGTCAACCTATAATGATAACCTAGTGTTGCAATATAAAAACTCAAAGGATCCTAGCTCTTTAACTTGACTCGTATTCAAACCAGCATTGTTAATCAACCGTTGCATTGCATTGTGGACAAACGGCAATAATCACGGAAAATTTAATTACGCGAACGGGTCATAGCCCCGGATATCTAAACACAGTAGGACGAGGTATGCTTCGTATTTGCGGTGACGCGTTTTAATGAGATTCTATCTGCTTATTAGCCTGCCCCAATTGTCGATGCACGATTGGTCGTCTAAAACTGACAAAGGGCTATAATTTAATATTAACTTAGATGTTACGATTAAGCTATTGCATAGCTTCTATCGCGAGCCTCGAGCGCGGCGACTGAATCAAGAAATTCCGTAACGAAAATAACCTGACACGACCTCTACGACTACTATGTAGCTCGCGTTCAACACATTCACACGTTGCGCTTGTGTAGTGTTTTTGAATAAGCGCACGGCGTGACGTCGCACTGCCGCATGCACATCATGAAAAGTCTGCCAATCTCTCCCTCGCGCGGTCTAGGCTATGAGTGTGAAGGGGACAGTTAATGTTTTGCTTTTGTTAATGTTTATAAATATAGCGTGGTCTTATTTTATTATTGTTTTAATATTGAATTATTATTGTCGATTTATAATTGTATAAGTTGATAAAAAATGCTATGCGCGGCAGTCTCCGAGTGCCACACGTGTTTTTTTATGAAGAAATAGGTTTTTTTTGCTTAGATAGGTGGATACAATCTCAGCGGCTACCGGAGCCCATAAACATCAACAACTTAATACCGCCACCCAACTTGAGATATGAGTTCTAAGTTTTTAAAATACAATACAAGTAAGTTTTTTTTTTTTGCGTTAAGGCATTACACGAGAAGATGCAACGTACAAAATTAAATTCTTAAGATTAAAAAAAAAACGAAAGCACGTCATTAAAAATGTATAATTAGAAACTGTAATACATTTTTTAATTGATTTATACATATCCGCTGTTGTGTTATCGAAAGAATTGTTCTTGAAATAGCAGTTTATTTAAAAAGCGAATTTCTGTAATGAATTTTACGATTCATACTATTATAATTACAAGCCACTACATGATAAATACAAAAAAAAGAACACGAATATTTTTCAATTTAGCGTTCTTAAATTGTAAATACTAATAAAATTAGAAATAATTTAAATAATAATAAAGCAGCTGTAAATATGCCAGTTAATTCTGAAGTCTATAGCGTAAGTGCAACGTGAGGTAATTTTAAATTTCACTTAACTAGCGTCGGAGCAAGAGTCAATTTATGAAAAGGGAAAACTTTCCATAATGTACTACCACTTGCATGGAAAGCTGAAGTTTATCGCTAGTCGTGCACGGAACTAGCTACGTCAGTTTTCCGGATATACTGGGACATAATTTCTAAATCCGTTAAGTTTGGAAAATGAACAAATTCACAAAGAATTCACACAAAATTCACAATTCGATAAAATATTTTTACTAACCTATTTCAAAGGCATTCGTAACGAAACAATATCATTGGAAGCGTTTGTTATATATTTATATAACGATACGAGTGATTTACAATGAATACTTTATCATCTAAACAAATATTTTTATTATGATAATGCAAAACTAGATTGCATTTTTGTTTTTGTACAATTAAATTACTAATAAAAAAAAACAAAATGTGTGCAATTCACACGTGGTAGAAGTGAAACCTTCCAAAATTAAAATACAATTATCCTAAACGTCTTAAGTATATGTAAAATTTTGTCATTAGTAAATAATTGTAAGGTAGCGCCCTCTGTGAATTGATATTTTAATTTCACGTATAATCCTAAATTAAAATTCACTACAAGAGCTTTCATACACACGTTAGTATTAGAAAATCTCACATATGGCGCTGTATTAAATAGTATGTATATTTCTGTCTCATTCTTTGCTGGCTTCATCCTACACATTTTTGTATTTGTGTCTCTTACCTGTCGTTTTTTCCGTTGCATCCGGTTTGAAATCACAACGATTCTAAAGAAGTATTCACTTCAAAAAATTAATAATAAATCCAATATAAGTAAATATGTAGTATTATACAAAATCCACATAACAATGACATAAAATACCTACTGAAGATGTAATTTTAAAGAAGTCCATTGAAAAAAATTGTAAGAGTTATACAAGCAAATTGTTTTTATTTAATATCTTATACTAATTTCGCAGATGGTCTCATACTTTACTCGGTTTTAAGCGGTTACACAAATTCATTAATTTACGATCATCGTGTATTAATGACGATTCGTCCGATTTCAATAAAAATGCTTCTCTTTAAACCAGTAATAAGCTAAGATTTTAAGGTTTTATTGCATTTTTACTGCTGATTTTTGTACTGTTTTCACTTTATAATAAATGCAAATTACTGAGAGCGACATGGTTCCATTTAAATGAACTTTAATTAGCATTAAGTTATCATAAACTGCGAAAGGTAAATAACCCCGAAATAGTTTCGACTTCATTAATTGGAATTAATATTCTTTATATTCATAATCGCCTAACATGAACGGCATATCTTAATTCAATTAGACGGATCACTTACCATTGAGGAGTCACTTAGTGCAATATTCATAGTAGGTATTCTCAATAATTTATACAGTACGTTAAATTTCAGAATAGAATAAAGTTGCAACCTTTTTTTTATTTTTTATTTTTTTGCTTAGATGGGTGGACAAGCTCACAGCCCACCTGGTGTTAAGTGGTTACTGGAGCCCATAGACATCTACACCGCGAATACGCCACACACCTTGCGGTGTAACTTCTAAGGTCTCAAGTATAGTTAAAATGGCTGCCCTACCCTTCAAACCGAAACGCATTACTGCTTCACGGCAGAAATAGGCAGGGCGATGGTACCTACCCGCGCGGACTCACAAGAGGTCTTACCACCTACCTACTTACTATTTATGTAACATTTAAACGAACATTTGATTCTTAAAATGTGTGTAAAATTACAAGTTGTTCTTCATTAGTATTTCCTGGTCTACTATTATTATCAAATTATGATTTATTAAATTTAAACAACCAAATTAAAAAAGTTCAATTCAAGTTGACCATCACGGTATTTTCAAATATGTGACTTTACCACCGAATCAGAATGCAGTATCACACGCTATCCAAAAAAAGAAGACCTTCCTTAAAAGTAATAACAAAAAAACAAGTAGAACAAAAAAAAAATATATATTGAGCCCTGCAACTCTTGAGAAGCTGATTTGATATTTGTTTTAAATCCTCCATTATTGGCAAAGGTACGTGCGTTGAAACCGTGCTATTAAAAGGAAAAAAAGCGAACCGTCTAAGGCTAATGTGGTATTACTGCTGATTTTTATTTACTGGACAACCATTTGCGACACCCGATTTTAAAATTACTTAACAACTCCAAAACTATAGATGCTGTGTTTAATTACTCACATAATTGGATTTGGAAGTAGTGTGTGCGCCGTTCAACCCACAACCGTCTTTAAGTGTAACACGAACGTAACGCAATTGAATTTAAATTGTAGAATAGTTATGGAATTTGAATCGCTTCGGTCTAATTGTGTAAAGATCAGTTGGCAATATCAAGCAACAAGAGCTTTCTTGCCTCAAACGATCTCAATTTGAAGAATCCTTAATTTATAGCAGTGATAGTTTATTGAAATGTATGAAATGAAAAAAAAATATAAAATATTATTACGCATTCACTTATATATTGCTAGCTATGACACGCATGATTTTTATAACAAAATACAGTCATGAGATAGATCGTCTTAGATATATTGTGAAGTTAGCTGAGTCGATGTAACGAAATACAAAATTGTCCACAGTTATTATGTTAAAATTACACTGTGTACTTACATAATTACTGATCTTGAGTTTTTAAGGCTGGGCAAACTATTACCTTACGCTTGTACCCTTGAGATCTTTGTGTTATTAATAAATTATAACAAAAAATTAGATACATCTAACTATATATATTGTGTACTCAGTACGCTTGACTAAGATGACGCCGGTCACAGTCCTCGTCGAACCCGTCGCTTGCGACGAAAGGCTCGACAAGTGAATTAACCCATAGACACAGCCCACTGAGTTTCTCGCCGGTTTTTCAGTGGGTCGCGATTTCGATCCGGTGGTAGATTCTGCGAAGCACTGGTCTTGTCAGGGCCAATGTTAGCAACACTCCCGGTTTGAGCCGAATGAGTTCACCTACACGTCAAGGAGAAGCTGAAATAGCCTCTCAAAGCTATCAGCATAGGTACTTCTACTGATGGTAGGACCGAGTCCGCACGGGTAGGTACCACCACCCCGCCTATTTCTGCCGTGATGCAGAAATGCGTTTCGGTTTGAAGGGTGGGGTAGCCGTTGTAGCTGTACTGAGACCTTAGAACCTATATCTCAAGGTGGGTGGCGCATTTACGTTATACATGTCTATGGGCTTCAGTAACCACTTAACACCAGAAGGGCTGTAAAGCTCGTCCACCTATCGAGGCACTAAAAGAAAAAAAACCAAGATGACTGCCATTAACCACAAATGTTGTTCATTCCATGCAGAAATTTAAATTGAAAGATATCATGTCTGTTTGCATTGCATAAACGTGATGAAACAAATTAAGATACGTTTCAATATCAGAAGATGAAAACAAACAAGCCGTGTGTGTGTGTGTGTGTGTATACTCTTAGTCGAAGGCCAACTTGTTCGCTACAATCTCTTTGATAAACTTGTTCGTTGAAACTTTGGATTCTTGCACGGCTTGCAAACTTGCACTTAACGTGCGGCTTAATTGAATCGTCCAGAAGTCAATTCGATTCTTCACTGGAAACTTTGGCACTGATTTTGTTAGGTGCTTGTTTGTAGAAATCTTTTTTATAGTAAATACTCAGCAAGTTATATAGGTTATGGAAACTTTGCTGATTTTTATTAGTTCATGCGGTTATTTTTTTTTATATTATATTAAATGCATTCGGCATCATAGGTATAAAATTTTGAAAACAAGTAACTATATTTTATTAGAGCAATGGGAGAAAAAAGAGTAGATTTCCTTTGCTTAACAAATTTGTACGTGAAATTATTTTTAAACTCAAGTGCATTTCGAGTTACAGGACTGTCTATTTCTATCGTGAAGCAGTAATAGGTTTCGGCTTGAAGGCTGGGGCAGCGGTTGTACTATAAAAACTGAGACTTAGAACTCATGCCTCAAGGTAAGTGGCGGCATTAACGTTGGGTCTATGGGCTTTTATTTGACGTACTTGTTGTTAATTGAAGTTTGTCATGATCTAGTTCCATTACCACAATAGATGGTATCGTCAAATTAATGTAATCAACAACAGCTCAAATTACGAGATAGACATCAGGTGTTATATGGTAAAAGCGCGAAGGGTGCTCGTGTTTGCATTACGATGAAATTAATGGATTTAGCGTAACGAACTTCATATTTAGAAATACATTTTGACGTAATTAGTGTGATGAAATATTGGTCAAATTTATAATCAACGCTCAACGTTTGCCGGCTAAGTGGAGTGTGACCGAAGTGTATTAAGTAAGTAATATTATTATGGTAATAATTTTGTCAAATCCTAAACAATTTCAGGTCATGTTGAGTTAGGATAATATGCAGGCTTGTATACTGATTATTTCCTACAGATAAACACAAATTACTTGGAGTTTCATATTTCAAAAAGATATTATCTAACAGAAAACACGTTATTGATAGAACACATCCAATTTTACTAGTAGTCTAAACGGCAATGAACTATCAAAGGCAATGGAAAAGCAAGAACCGAAGCTGACGAGTTCATAAGGGTAAGCTGAGAATTTGTCGGCGTGCCGGTTTTTGATTATTAGCTGCAATAAGCTGGAGCTGGGCTGCATTTGTTACTAAAGATGTAATGATAAGAAGGGTCTGATTAATACGTGGACAGAGAGTTATTATCATTAACTTTTGACCGCATTACAATTAGACCGCGGCTTTGGCGAGGCTGAGGACCCATAGAGCTAGGAACTGTCCAACGGCCAGGGCAATTGCGTTGTTAAACGAATTTCGGTCCTAAATCCAGGATGCTAACGTGTTTGCTGATAGTCGGGGAATATTTTTGTCTAAAATAATGTTATTTTGAGCATAATAATAATAATACTTAATAATTATGATAATGTTCTTTTGTGTTAACGAGTTAGGCGTTTTGGTGCAAACTATAAGCCTGACTTCGTATTGAATTGAATAAATAAATAGTAATAATAATAATGAAAGCCGAACTTTTGATGTACATAATAAACGGTACATAATATGAATCTACAATAGTTTTAAGTGAGCCGTGATTTTAACTACGAACAGTGGAATAGGTAAATTCCCTTAGAACTCTTTTCTTAAATATCATACAAGCGCGTGAAACAAAATTTTCTAACCAATTCACAATCCATCAACTCTCATTGAATCCATTTTTATATTTATACAAGCGAAACCATTAAACACAACAATAACAAACCGATAAAGTATCCAGTTGTTTACATCCACCCTTAAATTGTTTTTGGCACTATTTCAGCCATCATTCGCGCACTAAAACATATCATTTCATTAATATTCACTGGCTCTGCCAAAGCGGTTTCCTCTTGCATTGAATATCGAAATGTTGAAGTAGTCATTATTCTTATCTACGACGGACAATATTGATCTGTTTATGAGCGCGTGGTCAGCATTATTCATGATAAATTGATTATATGAATATTATTGTGTATTAGATAGTATCGGTCTAGATTATTCGATGAACGTACAAGGAAGTTTGGATTAGAAGATTTGTTATATTTTATATGTGTTTAGTTAGCCGTTATTGTTTTCAGAAATTAGCATTCAGCATATACGGCTTATCGAAATAATTATTATAAAAGATCGGAACGTTTTTTTATGTTTTGTCTGTCTTTATCCTTATATAGAGATATGTTATTCGGAGGCTTATACTAATCAATTTGATATTAATAAATTTGAAAATATTCTGGTGTTAATGATTGTATGATCATTAAATTTACTCAGAATTACGAAGAATTAATAAGACTCCTTTCATACACATTATGGTCTTTAAAACTTTGAAGAAAATGTTTGCGATTTTGAAAAAAATCATTAAGGTTTTCTAAATAAATTAAAAATGAATAGTCAATAAAAATAGAACTTTTAAAGATCGCCGAAAAAAAAATTCTGCCTCAAATTTTTCAAGTCAGTAGGCAAATTCAGAATGGAAAATGTAAGATACTTCGATACTTTGGTCGGTGCTTTGGTTAGTACTTTGCTTTCAACAACAGTTTGGACCTTTTTACTGTCTTCTAAAGCCTTGCGATGGTGAGTAATCACTCATGGACATCAGCGATACAAGGTGCACAATCAAACCTCATAACCACGAGAACCGAACTTTAAAATACATTTTTAAAACCACGTAATGTTTAAATATTTTTTTGAGAATTCCACCTGGAAATTCGTATTCTGTGCTACAACTACGGGCCGTAGTCAATTTGGTTTCCGGAACGGGCTTAGATTGTTCTCTAGTGCACGATAGACACGGCGCGCGGGCTCTTTGTCTTGCAATCTCCTATGCCCGATAAACAAACCGTCCTATAAAGAGATCCGACCGGGAATAATTCGAAGAATCTTCGTAACGTTATGAGGAAAATACTAAGATAGAAAACGTTATCTATTCCGGCGCTGATTGCACAAAATGTAGCTAGGATTCATTCCTTTGTTATCTATATATCAATACGTGAAGCAAAAACTTTGTACCGCTTTCTACGAAAATTTCGCGGACGTAGGAGTGTGAAATTTGCCACACTTATAGTTTATATGGAGAAGAAATGTAGAATGGTAATATTTTTTAAATAGTGCATAACAATACTTTTTTTTAATGCTTAGACGGATGGACGAGCTCACAGCCCACCTGCTTTTAAGTGGTTACTGGAGCCCATAGACATCTACAACGTAAATGCCCACCCACCTTCAGATATAAGTTCTAAGGTTTCAAGTATAGTTACAACAGCTGCCCCACCCTTCAATCCGAAACGCATTACTGCTTCACGGCAGAAATAGGCAGGGTGGTGGTACCTACCCGTGCGGGCTCACAAGAAGTCCTACCACCTGTTTATTGTTACATACAGCCTGTGGTCAAATTGAGAATAGATCAATATTGTTTGTCTTCAACATTATTTATCTATAGTGTAGTCTTGGTGAAATTTGTTATTATGGAGTTCTAAAATAGTCTTTGACAATGGACCCTTAATAATGTTCAAACTTACAATTTAAATTAATTATAGGCGAATTTCGACTACCGGGCGACCACTAGTTATAGTAAATCAGCTTAGAAGCTACATAATCTTTGTCTGTCAAAGACAAGCGATCGTTTAGCCTACCAGGCGGAATTCGTTACTGCCGTCTGTCGCACCGGCGATACGAGAGCTACCACCAGGCCGTTGTATGTTATAAAGTACCTTCCTTGGGGAAATAACACTACAGTAATTACGAAAAAGATATTATTACTTCTGGGAACACACAGAGCCAAGAGATGTTCAGCATAGATAAAATACACAACGGCAAGGTGTAGCGTATTGTGTTTTACGCTGTATTTAAAGTCTCAATCAATGAAAGCCACTACTTCACAACAAAGATAGACAGGAGGAGGATAAAATTCAAATGTGTCATGAAATATTAAGCGACAGGCAGGGGCTTGGCTCTGTCCTTGGCATTGCTGACGTCCATCTGCAACGGTAACCACTTACCATCAGGTGGGCCGTGTAATCGTCTGCGTGCGTGGGCAATGAAAAAAAAAGAAGACTCTGAGCTTTATACGATTACATACATTTTTACAAATTGAGAATATTGAGACAAATCAGTCAAATAAATGCCTATCTTATATTTTAATAGTTTATATAGGCAGAAAAGCTGACGCCTTCATCCATAACCGTTTCCATTCGCAATATACATTGCTTATAAGCTGCCACCTCTCGGAGTTTCTACCCACTTTACCATGCTTAAACAAAGTGAAAAACTTGAAAATGTAACAGTATTTCCTCAGCGAACCTGCGACCCGTCTCACGGAGTACACGCGTCACACTACATTGCACAGATGTACTTCTTAAATATCACTTCGTTCATTCAAAATTCATTTCCTTAACACAATGTCGTATTCTGCTACTAAGTACCTGGATTGCCTAACTTTGTTTTTTTTTGTTTGTTAAAGTACGTTTTAGTCTTTTAGGTCTCTTAGAAACAGTTCTCGGTATTTTCGGATTCGTCTTTCCCAGAGTCTACTAAATATTCCGGCGCTTTATTAAAAAGATCGAAGAGCGATATAATTACTACAGTGCATCGCTTAGGGCACCGGTGACCTTTTTTATTTATTTATTGCTTAGATGAGTGGACGAGCTCACAGCCCACCCGGTGTTAAGTGGTTACTGGAGCCCATAGACATCTACGACGTAAATGCGCCACCCACCTTGAGATATAAGTTCTAAGGTCTCAGTATAGTTACAACGACTACCCCGTCCTTCAAACCGAAACGCATTACTGCTTCACGGCAGAAATAGGCGGGGTAGTATAGTAGACCTACATGGTAGTCAACGTGTTAAAAACGACTCCATTTCAATTCGTTAGAAACTTAATTAAACGTAAACCTTTCGAATTGCAGCTGTCTCCACAGCTATTCATTCTGAGCGGAGATCTCTCGTGACATTCCTCACGTACCTGACACCGACTGCGCGCGGGTCTGTCGAGAGTTACAAAAGAGTTATAAATCTTTACAAAGCTAATCCGAACGGAGTCCGTGAAAGAAAAAGTACCCGCAGAAGTGTATCACGTACTCGGAGTACTTTTATAAACTTAGAACGTTTGCATTTAATGTTGTATACCGTGGAAGCCGGATTGGGGGCTTATTTTGAGAAGGGACGAAATGGAAAGTAAGACTGTTAAGGCGGTATATGAGGCACATGCGAATTTGTTTGTGGGGATTTTGTAATGCATTTTAGGAGCATATAGCTCTCTCTCCGGAATAAGAATGGAGGATGTATTTAGAACAAAAGCCATTTCTGTATTAGAGCAGCATACATAGATACATTTCGAATGTGTTTTGATAAATTATTGACATTGGCTTATAGTGTTTTTTTTTTATTGTCACAATATGAGACATCCATACAGTGATAAATACGTCGATACGATAAATACGTTCTTGGTGGTAGGACCTCTTGCGGACTGCACGGGTAGGTACCACCGCCCCGCCTATTTCCGCCGTGAAGCAGTAATGCGTTTCGGTTCGAAGGGTGGGGTAGCCGTTGTAACTATACTGAGACCTTAGAATTTATATCTCGAGGTGGGTGGCGCATTTACGCTGTAGATGTCTATGGGCTCCAGTAACCACTTAACATCAGGTGGGCTGTGAGCTCGTCCATCCATCTAAGCAATAAAAAAAAACCAGTTTCATTTTTAACATTTAATTTTATTTTGCGTTCTAAATATGGTTATTTGGGATTTCTCGATGCTTACATGGTTTGAATTCAAATAAAATATACCATCCATCCACTCCATTCCAGCCATCTGTCTTCAGTTTCTTAGTTTCTTTCGCCTATTCTTACACAAACTATCAAAGGTCGCAAGCAAATACTACATCAACTTTCTTCGATCTCCGTTCAATATTAAACAGCAAATATTTTAGCAAGGCGTGCTTGTTTTTGCGTAAATTTCTAACATCCGAAAACCTAACCTATACAATTTTTAGCATAAAACACTATTTTTTTGTATATACCTACCATTCCTAAATATCGAAAGGCTTATTCTTTCATATATTTAATAGTTGTGTGGAAATCTCCAGTAACACCATCGAAGTCGTCATGGCCTAAAGGATACGACGTTCGGTGAATGCGTGTCGTGCGATGCGATTGGGTCGGTGTTCGAATCCTGCAGGCAGATATTAATTCTAATTTCTAATGAAATATATACTTCACGTCTCTGAGTTCCATAGTAAAGGCATAGCATCTAGCTATCTATATATAAAAATGAATTGCTGTTCGTTAGTCTCGCTAAAACTCGAGAACCGATGGACCGATTTGGCTAATTTTGGTCTTGAATTATTTGTGGAAGTCCAAAGAAGGTTTAAAGGTAGATAAATATGAAAATGCTGGGAATTAAATAAAAATAACAATTTTGTTTTTCCTTTGATGTGTCCCCCGTCGGACGGATTCCTTTTGTTTGTTGTAAGTTTATTTTGTACAAAAGTTTAGGTCTTTTATTTATCGATTGAGGCACTACGAAGTCTGCCGGGTCAGCTAGTCGTGTAATAAATATTAAGCTCGCAAAATTAATAGTTTGTGTAATGACTGGTAGTGGAGCATATTATGTGCCCGCATGGGTACATTTTAATCGTAACGGACAACCGTTACACTATATAATTGAGGCTTAGACCTCATGTCTCAAGGTATGTGACGGCATTCACGTAACACCTGGTGGGCCGCGAGATCGCTCAATCAATCGTTTCAATTTACCAATTATTTTTAAAGGACAGTGCATCTTCTAATTATGTCCTAGTCACTCAAATCTATACTCATATTACTACATAAAAATACCTACTTCACTAGATAAAGTCAATAAGAAATGTAATAGATCGTTCGCTAAGATCCTTTTATATAAAGATGGGCAGCGGTAAAACAGAGGATTTTCCAAGGATTCCGGATCTAAATTGTTTTTCCTCCTTCAGACTGTTGTAGTGTACGAGGGATGAATAATATTTAAAGATGTTCTTTGTACTAATGATTCTAGCATTTTACGTAAATGGCCCTTACGTTGTGCAGACATATTGTTTAGTTTATTAGTCTAGGAGATAATGGTGAGGCTTCCACTGAGCCTTCACGTCGCCAATACGTCTTCTAGGTTCTAGCAAAAATCATTGCTCATAATAATTTACGAATTACGAATCTTACGGAACTCTGAGAGTGGTTCACTGGGTTCTTATATAATTATAGCATGAATATTATCTTCGACAACTTGTGTTCAGATAACACAACCATTAATGCTGGTATTCCAAAAGGGGTATTCTTTCATCTTTCAAATCACGGGTTTGTTGTCGCGAAGGATACGTGACATGGCAGTCATTAGAACATCGAACGATGCAAGAAGAGATTAGGTACGTAGTTGGAGAAGTCTTTGTAACTGGTCTCCAAGGGTTGATTGATACTTTTTCCCTCGCGCTATGAAATGTCCTTTTGAAATTAGGTTTCAACAGAGTTATTAGTTGTCTCCTGTGAATTGCGCTATTAATGCGTATTAGTGGTCCCGCAGTAGTCGAAATTCGACTATAATTAATTGAAATTGTAAGTTTGTACACTATTATGATTCTATTTTCAAAGACTATTATACTTCTATAATCACTAATTTCGCCAAGACTACACTATAGAAAAATATTAATAAAGACAAACAGTATTTAATCTATTCTCAATTTGACCACAGACGTCAAGAACAAAAATTTGACAATAAATAAATAGTATGCATGCGTGTGTGCGTCAAATACATGGTAGTAGTGTTTTTTTTATGCATTTAATGTATTTTTAGGCAGAATTTTAAAAAAATATTAACATTCTGCACTCCTATAATCTATAGGTAAGTGTGAGAAATTTCATACTCCTCCGTCCGCGCAATTTTCGTAAAAACGGATACAAAGCTTTTCCTTCACGTATTAATATATAGATAACAGTAATAGCTTGTTCGAGTTCGTTTACATAAAACAGCAACACAAAACCTTTACCAGGTCGAAGTTGAAATTGTATTTTCATTGAACGCATACTATTCTAACCTTCAAACTAATTGGCAGAACTAGGTTTATTTCACAGTGCTCTCTCCCACATACTCTAAATTATAAAAAAAAAAAGTGTGGCACTTGGGAACTGCCGCGGTAAAGCTATTGCATAACATTTTTTACAACTTATGCAATTATAATTAGATAATGATAATTTAATATAAAAATAATAATAAAACAAAAACACGCTATATTAAACATTAATAAAATCAAAACATTAACTGTCCCCTTCACACTCATAAGCTAGACCGCGCGAGAGAGAGATGGGCAGACTTTTCATGATGCGCATGCAGTGTGACGTCAGGTTATTTTCGTTACGGAATTTCTTGATTCAGTCGCCGCGCCTAAAGTCCGCGATAAAATCTATGCAATAGCTTAAAAATCGTTGTTCGAACGTATTGCAGACCGGCCTTCTAAATTTTCATTTCTTGCAACAAACACGATAGACATCTAAGTAAGTTATTATCATCATCATAATTGCAATACACCATTAAAATTCAAACTAACATTCAAATGCATTCCTGCACACAGTGTTACAACACAACGACTAAACAAGTCGGTATTTCGTTTTGCTTTTATTAACTATGTTTTGTAAGTAGTGGAATGAATTATGATTTTGATACGGCAATTGCTAGGCACCTGCTCGCAAGCAAGCAATGCGCTTGCGCAATAAATAATTTGACATAATAAATAAAGCCGCCACATTTTTAACACGTATTTCCTTTACTTAATAGTGTATTTATGTCAGTCAACGACACAATCGATATGAAATAACTAACAAATAGAGAGACTTCTCTGATCTCTCTTCTTTATGATAAATTCGAACATTAATTATCTCGACATCACACAGTCAACCTTTGACATGTAAATATAATTATCTACCTGACTTTTGACATTGAAAATGATGGATTATCATAACGACATGAAAACCTACTTGGTAAGTAAGACATAAATATATACAGTTGAAAAACAATTTCATTTCTAGAACAAGAGACACCTGCAGCCTAACTATGTCAAATTACCTAAGAACTTCGTGGTCGTTTCGTACTATAACAAAAGCGAATGTTTTGCAATTCTAACCAAACAAAGAGCGCAGCACGTCTTCAAAGGACCATATATAAATCAGTTTTACGGCTTCTTAGACGTTAACTTATTATTGAATTAAAATAAACTGCAATAAGAAATGTTTATGCAAGGCCCGTCGCCCTTGACATATACTTTGAGTGTACTGGTGGCAGCTACAACAACTGGCTTTAATTGCATTATAGGTTCTATCCCCTAAGACATATGGTCTAATTGTAACGATTATGTTTTGGAGGCCCTACTGAGCAGATGTTGACAGTTATTTAAAAGCTCAACCACGTTCTATCAAATATGAATAAGGCCGCCCGCTTCACTCATGAAAAATGCCTCGAGAAATACGTATTTCTTTATCGTTAATAAACACGACACGCCGCTTATATGTAGATATAAATGTTGGCGTTTATAAATTAATGAATTCATTGTTACTTTTTGCGAAGGACTTGTATAATACAGTACTGGAACTTGCTGTGATGTGTTGAATTAAACTGTTTGCTGAAAATGTCCTATACCTACTAATATGAGTCTGTCTGACATGACTGCAGTGGCCTGTAGCTACTGCGAATATTTTTTCTTGAAGTTACGAATTTTCTCTCCTTAACTACTTCATTCTCTCCGCTGTAATAACTTTGCTTAAGAAACAGTTGTGGCTTATGTATCAAGCCATTCAACTTTGTCAATGTTTAAATCTGGTATATAAAGCAGATTTTTTAAAGGAGATACTTATTTAAGACATTTTCATGAACCACTTCCACAATGAAGGATACTCATATAATAAAAATATAACCTTTCAAATTTATATATTTTTATATGTATAATAATATGTATATATTATTTATTATACTAGTGACTGACCGCACCGTAAGCCCTGGCGAGTAGCTACTGCCCAATTCTGCCGTAAAGCGTTCCAATTTTAAAGCTTTTTTTTTTTGGTCAGGAGGAAATCGCCGGACTTCCGCCCTCCACTGGGGATAGAGGGCGGAGCATGTCAGAGTCGAACTGACTAAAACCTCCTGTCGCTCAACAACCAACGTCCAAACCTCGTATGAGACAGAACTCATGAAGAGGCAAAGGGGGTAAAGTGAAGCTTTTAGTGCGGAGCACATCTCTCCCATCACCCTCCCCCTCGGGACGCCGGACCGGCGGTCGTCGGCGCCACGACCACCAGCCCTCTCGGTCGGCAGGCTATCCGAAGTCCGCCTAGATGGCGCCGGTTAGAGTGAGCTATCCTACGGAATACCCCGCTGGACCAGAACCAGCGTGGGTCGAGGATAGCCGGCCTTCCATCACCCGGATGCTCTTGCGTAAAACGCGTGCAGAGCAGCTTGCACGTCGTCTTCTTAGGCCCCCCTCACCGGTCCCCAGACCGACATGTGAGGGGGGACCCGAAACACTTAGAGGGCCAGGGTTTGGGCGAGATCCGCCTCCCTGGCCCCCGCTCGACGGCGGCGGGATTGTACGTCTCTCACGCGCCCCGCCGCCTCCTTCTGCGAGATGGTGCACTGGCAGAAGTCGAACATCGCCTTCCACGACTCGTCGTCGCCGAGCATCGATGCCACAACACTCGGCAACGACAAGTCGTTTCTTACTTTTGCGACGAGGACACGGCGCCACCCCTCCCATGCGGGGCAGGCGACGAGCGTATGCTCTGCCGTATCCAATTCGCAATCACAATGGTGGCACTCTGCCGTCGGCTCGGCTCTGATCCGGTGCAGGAACTCACCGAAGCAACCATGCCCAGTGAGCACCTGCGTGAGCCGGAAAGTGAGGCGTTCTCTGTCACGATTCACCCAATCCACAAGGACCGGGCGAATCGCCTCGACGGTCCTACGACCGGCCGAAGGATCAGCCAGCCGTCTGGACCATGACTCCAGCAATTTTAAAGCTTAGGATATTCATTAAAGAAGCTGAATTTGACATTTGCACATTGCAGCTTCAAATTAATGTTTCTAACTAGAATACTACATTCACATTGTGATATCTACCGTTAACAATCTAAAACCAAGTACATACCTAGTCAGGTCATAAATTCTGTCACATGTTTAATGTAAAATAATTGAAACAACTTTATTCATTAAGTAACAATTAGTATACCAAAATGAACTTAACAAAACATAGATTCTTATGACACTAAAGTTTATTGAAAATGACCTCCGTGATTTTGAATACAGGCCTTCGATCTGCGCGGCCAGTCGTCTATCGCAGCACGAAAGAGGTCCATGTCAATATCGGCGGCTGCCTTAATCAAGGATGTCTTGAGTGACTCCAAATTGGGATGAGGCTTTGAGCACGCCTTTTCCTCCAAGTGTTGCCATATCTTGTAATCTAACGGATTCAAATCTGGACTGGAGGAGGGCCAGTCTTCGTGCCGGATGAAGTCGATTTCACGCGCCGCCAGCCAGTCTTGTGTACTCTTCGCTCTATGAGCTGGCGCCGAATCTTGTTGGAATACCCAGTGCCTGTTATTGAACATGGTATGAGAAACAGGTTCCACAAGGTTTATCAGGACTGTATTTTGATACACAACTGCATTCGTTTTTACACCTTTCTCACAAAAATGTACCTCTGTTAAGCCCCAATAAGAAACTCCTAACCATACCATGAGCGAGGATGGAAAATGACCTCGTTGGACACGCGGAATATGGTTGCTCGCTTCTTCACTACTGTGTGCGTACACCTTATCATTTTGTTTGTTGTAGCTCTCTTCTACGGTAAAAAATTTTTCATCCGAAAAAATAATTTCCCGATATTTTTTTCCCGCGTACCGCTTCAACAAAGCGCGGCATCTCTTCAGTCTCAGGTCCATTAGACGAGCATTCAAACGATGTCCTGTTTTTCTTCGATATGCCCGAAGCCCTAAGTCTTCATTTAACACCCTTTTCACCGTGGTTCTGCTTAACCCCATCTGAAGAGCCAACAGTTTCTGCTTACGTTTGGGATTTATTTGAATTCGCGCCTTCAGAGCTTTTATCACTGCTGGAGTCCTAACAGACCGAGGGCGACCACTTCTGGAACTGTCATCTACACTAGAGTCTTCATTGTATCGTTTGATGGTACGATAAACGAATCTTTTGGTTATATTCAAATTTTTCAGTATGTTAAAAATTTGAATTGGCGCGTAACCGCAACGATGCAACGCAATAACTGCAACACGGTCTTCTTTAAGCGTCCACTCCATATTTAAAAAATGAGTAAAATTCTAAAAGTATACATTTTTATTTTCATGAACAATTCGAAATTCGAATTCAATAAACTTTTTTGTGGCCAGCATTCTAACTGAAAAGTTTTTACTGTGTGACAATACTTATGACCTGACTAGTTATATAGTGAATTCAATAAAAACTAATTTTAGCACAATTAAAGAATGAGATGCATCTTATCCGACTGGTGGTAGGACCTCTTGTGAGTCCGCGCGGATAGGTACCACCACCCTATTTCTGCCGTGAAGCAGTAATGCGTTTCAGCTTGAAGGATGGGGCAGCCGTTTTAACTATACTGAGACCCTTAGAACTTATATCTCAAGGTGGGTGGCGCATTTACGTTGTAGATGTCTACGGGCTCCAGTAACCACTTAACACCAGGTGGGCTGTGAGCTCGTCCACCCATCTAAGCAATAAAAAAAATGCGGTCGTGTTAAATCGCGAGGTTGTAATAAATTTATAAAACAAATATAATTTTTTAACGATTATTGTCTGTTTATTTCTTGGCGTGTTTAGTTTTATTGCCGTTTCGTGAAGGATTTTATTAAATACGGCTTACACAACAAAAAAACTTTAAAAATTTTAATATTAAATTAGTACTTAAGCGAAAAATATTATAGCTGCGTGTTAACACAACATTAAATAAGATGATTATACTTAAATGCCAAATCATACTTTACAAAGTGTACATAAAATTGGTATTTCAACTTTTAAATAAATAAATAAGTGAAATCGGTTATTTATTGAAAACAAGATTAATATAACATTTACGTAATTACACGTTGAAGATGTCGGAGTAAATTTCCGAGACGAAGATGAGATCGTCAATGTAAATGCAATTTAAAGATATCTCTTGCCGCTGGGTAAGATCATTTTGCAAATTGTAGTGGCGTGGAGTGATAGGTAAATACGACCCGCGGCAAATGTAAAATTATCAACACATGTTTTCCTGGAACTTTAACTGCAATGCACCGGTTCGAAAAATAAATGAGTTTAGTAGTAGCAATTATAATTGATATCAATCTATATGAAAATTCAACACTAGCAAAATTTTTAAATAACATGTATATTTTTTATTACCTTTTTTTGATCGAAAAAAATACATAATCATCTCTACAGGTCGAAAATAAAAAGAATAGATAACTTTGAATGCTTTTTTGCTAAAACATTTTTTGGAGGATAGGACATAAAAGTCAATCTTATTTCGTTAAATTAGTGAAATTTGTAAGTCAGAAGTTAGTTCACCTTGAAGACATTCGCCGAAGACTAGATTTTTCTAGGGTTCTTAAATTACGCCGTAACAGATATCCAAAATTTTGTAGTGGTAAATTAGTAGTTTAATAGTTGTAACCATGGACTCTGACCACCACCTTACCAGTTTGACACTTAGGACAGCGGTATGCAGTCTCCCAGGTTGAGACCCGTGGGCGACCTAATAGGGCCACGAGGCGCCCTTCTGCACTCACGCGCTGCATGGAATCAGTTTACGGAGATGCTGTGTAAGAGCAAGCGGTTGGTGATGTATCGCGTTCCGATCTGGCAGGCTGGTTCTGGACAAACGGGGTTTTCCAGAACACCAGCGGCACCGCCTGGGGCGGCCTCACGGGCTGCCATACCGAGACGGCTGACTTTCACCTCGACGACCCGTCGCTCGGGCGTCCTAGGAGTGATGACTCGAGTCTGGTTCTAGTGTTGACCATGGGAACCGCCTCCGCGTGCCCCCTAGATGCCTCGTATGAGATGTGGCCCCCTGCCCCAATAAAAAAAGATTGAGCCCCGTGAACTCACCCACACGTTCAGTGAAACTAGTAACCCCCCCTGGGTAACTAGTAGTAAGTAGGGAAAAAAAACAATTCTATCAGTGCTATTGAGTTTTAAAAGCGTCAATCCTTGTTGCATTGTGCATAAGGGGCCATCCATAAAGTACGTCACACGTTAATGGGGAGGGAGGGTATCACCGAAGTGTGACATCGTGTGACAAGGGGCATGGGGGGGGTCAATACTTTTGTGACGTCACATGTTAAAATTTAATAAAAGAGTGGATCCAAAGTCCATGGACACTCGATAATTAAGTTTTTTATCTTTAATTAATATAATTAATCGTTTATTATTTTCTAACTAGTCGTTTGTTTTTTCGGTTTTATGAAATGTTGGACTTTATGTTGATTTTATTAGATTATTATTTAATAAAAATAAGTAAAAAATGAAAATAGCTGTTTTCTCTCGATTATTTTTAAATACATACATAAATTTCAAAAATGTGTGACGTCACATCAGGAGGGGGGGTTATAAAAATGTGACAACCTGTGACAAGGAGGGGGGGAGGGGTTCAAAAGTCCTAAAATTCGTGTGACGTACTTTATGGATGGCCCCTAAGCTGTCGAAACATCAAACCGTAAGCATATACCTACTTTAACATAAAACTACCAATAACATACGTGATTAATTTTTAATTTACACAATTCACTCATAAGCAACATTATTAATGGTTTTTTTTTTTCGTTTCTGCAAACACATGCGCTGTTAACGGCACGCCCAAACAGTGCCAGAAAACACTTTTTTTTATTGCCCTTGTAGGCAGACGAGCACACGGCCCACCTGATGGTGAGTGGTTACCGTCGCCCATGGACTTCAGCAATGCCAGGGGCAGAGCCAAGCCGCTGCTTAAACTACACTTTAGTGAATCTGATTACAATTAAATCAAAGTTTTAAAAAACAAATAATGTCATAATATTGTAGCGCGTAATTGAAAAAGGTTTTCAATATTTGATCGAAAACGTTAATCAAATATAGTTTGTATGCGGATTCCTACGCTCTCACTGCGATCCCACCAACCATAGGCAAACATGAAATATAAATAAGACACCTTTATTTGAATCAATACAGTTTTTAAACGAAGTGCTTTTAAATTATGTATTGATACACTTTTTGAACGTAGGTATTATTAATAAATTTTATTTGTGTAGCTTTTGCATTATAATCAAATTTTAAATTACATATCTTATTACATCTTAATCGAATTTGTTTATTGTACATTAAATATATGATGGTCATTACCTAAATATACTATACTGGAGTCTAAAATAGATTTTCATGATTATTTTTGTCGATTGATATCTATCTACCTTGCATGCAACCATAAACGTCTACATTCTACAACTACTTAGCATTTGACGGATCATAGGCTCGCCTATCTTTCAATAGCAATAGAAAAAATTAAACCTATGATAAAGTAGATATAACAACTTTGTACTAATGGTTATGCAAACCTGTATACATACATACATATATACAAACATTCTGCCGTTTTCGCAGTAAATACCTTAAGGACTACGTTAACCAGGCAGCCTTGACTTCATCGACCTATCCACAGAGATAAATAATATGTTTTTTTGGCATTTGGATAGTCTAGTAAATTAAAAAAAATATTATTTAATAATTAAAATAACTTTTACCACGAAAGCTTTAATGTGGTCCTTAACTAGACCGTAAAAGTAGTTTAATTATGTCTAAGTGGAAGTACTAAATCAATTTAATGCTATTATTATGCTATGTAACATTCAATTATTCCACATGCTAAAGTGTAAGGTAATCGTTAATTAATCGGCTCACAGTAAACCGCGTTATGGTGTTATTAAAGTATATTACCATAATTTATTGCCCCAGCTCATAATGATAAATTTAACAGGATCTAGTTGTCGGTAGAGATTGTGTAATCATCACAGAGCAGACGCGTATTAGTTTCAGTTGACTTACAATTAACGTAATTTCCCAATCGATATTCTCTATTACACAAGAAGTATCGTGATATCAAAGGAGTAATAGTCTTAAGACGTAACGACGTGCGTATCTATATATCTTTGTGTGAAGTGGCACCAAATTCCATAGATTGTAAATATGAATACCGTCGAACATATTCGGAAAATTTCAAACAAATTCGATTTTTTTTTTCGGCTTTTAAGCGGCGGATAAGTTCACGGCTAGCTTAGTGTTAGGTGATTACGGATCCCCTTAGAGTTCACAACGTGAATGTCACGACCACCATTAAGACCCCATTGATTATCAAAGTTCATCTCAGTTGTATAATACTACAGGTGTTCTGCTCTTCAAGCCGAAACGCATGGCTAAATCTTGGAGCAATCTACAACTACACAGAACAAATTACTATTAAGCCACGGATTCCTCAATGTAACAAGTTTGTATGGTGAGCCGATTTTGGAAATATTAATTTAGGTTTTCTTAGCAAAGTTCTTGCTGTAAATCATAATAATGTTAAGCATAATAATAAATTATATTGCCTTAAAAAAGATTCAGTGGCATAAATTAAACTTTTAACCGATTATAACAAGAATACTGCTTATTCCGCGATTTTATTTCCATTCTCAATTCCTTAACATAGCGCTATTCTCAGATTTTAGTTAAAACTTTGAAATAAATAAAAATACATAATCAATTTAGAACTTTGTTTGTCACAGGCCAAATGTGCGTTAGAAACGGAAAAGTGATCTGGTAGAAACTAAGAGCCGTAAATCCGAATTAAGTCAACACCCAAAACACGGGCTGATCAACATTTACATATTAATTACAGGATCCCAAAACATCAAGTCCAGAAGTTAAACGATGTGAAACCACGACACCTGAACATGACATTTGAAAAGCGAAGTCCTCCAAAATTACTAGCCAGTCAGAAGGGCTCAGACAAAATTGAGTCCCTTATTGCGGGGAATAAACCAATTTAGTGTGACAGTAACGCGTCCGGGGGACTACGAAAACTCGGGATTTTGAGATAAATGACTGACCGAACTAGCTATCGTATTGGAACTTAAATTTTATTTATTTATCGCTTCTACATCGAGAGCAAAGTTTTGTGTGTATTTAAAAAAAAAAAACGTTTACCCTTTTGCTTTACCCACATTATTATTCGGAGTACACTTTTCTATCTGAGAAAATGCCCGCGGGCAGATGGCGTGCGGCGTTCTTTACTTTCCCCCTCCCGAAGCAGGTTAACGCAGATTGGTTACAGAGCCCCACTAATCAATTCACCCGCACTCTCACTTAAAAGTCTAAACCAGGGACTAGTAGAGAGGCTAAGGAAGAGCTCTCTTTCTGACACCCCGCTGCTTCTCCCTTCAGTAGCGGCAAATCCATTCCTGTTTGAGAGACGAGCACACGAATCTGCTCTTCCTAGGTGAGGAGGACAGGCAGCGTGGAGCCTTATCGTGGATCCAGATCGGTCACCGTCCTCGTCGAACCCGTCGCTTGCGACAAAGGGCTCGACGAGCGAATTAACTCATAGACACAGCCCACTGAGTTTCTCGCCGGATCTTCTCAGTGGGTCGCGTTTCCGATCCGGTGGTAGATTCTGCGAAGCACTGGGCCAGTGTTAGCAATACTCCCGGTTGGACCCCCGTGAGCTCGCCTACTAGTTACCTACTAGTTACGCTGAAATAGCCTCCCAAGGCTATCAGCTTAGGTAGGAAAAAAAAAGAAAAAAAAGTGGATCCGTAGTGTTTCTCGCTGAATCTTCTCAGAGACGGTCGAGCGGTTGTTTGTAAATCCCACCACCTACCAGAGCCCATGTTCGCACGGAGAATGGTTTCTTGGTGGAAGTGGTAAAGACTACGAGGCACAAATAAATCCCTCCATTTTCACTTAAAATAATTGAAAACCTGGTCCGTAAATGTGAGCAAACAAAAGAAGACAGACAGTAAATATTTAATTCTAAAAATTTTGGTTTATGTTCTATTTTTTTGTACTTTTCTACCGTTTTCCTCTTTTCTACCTCTTTTGTACCCCTTCTTATTTTTATTACCTTTCTTCAGTGTGTAAAATGATTCGTTTACAAAACAATGGATAATAATGGAATCGCATAGTGAAAACAACCTTTGAAATAAATGACTAACCTAAGTTTTTAGAGTGAGTATGAGTAAACAAAAATTGGAACCAAAGCATGCTATTAAATAAAAAAACCATCCACATTGTAATTATGTTTTGTGTAAAACAAATTTTTAAAAACATTAAATAAAAGTCAGGGAATTAAATAAATGGCCACTTCTGTTTATGTCAAGCTCCAATTCAATAATAAAACTGGCTGTTGACTTTAATTGCCTCGTTACCGACATTTCAGTACTTTCTGCGTGCTTTTACCGCGGGTACTTAAACGATTGTTGATTAATCGACCATAAATGCCATTTTAAAAGACGTAAAGTTCACCGCAGTACAGAAATGTCTAATAAAAGGGAAATTTTATGATGTAAAAAGGCCGTTTTAAAAATCGTATGCGTTGGAGTATTAATTATTGGTAAGTTTGACTCATGACTCTTTTCTATTTCCTTAGATTATGAGACAAACACTCGGGCTACCTGTTGGTAAATGACTCTGATGTGAAAAATCGAGTATGACTTTTTTTTAGGACTGAGGGATTAATGCTGGCTTGGGGTCTTTCCAATTTCCCCAGGACAGGTGAGCAAGCAAGGGGCTCAACCAGTAGGGATGGGATTTGCTAACAGCCACCCGAGCACCTCCGAAAGAGACCTAACAACTCAAGAGTAGCTGCTTTGCGAATGAATCGCGACCCACTGAGAAGATCCGGCGAGAAACTCAGCGGGCTGATATTTAGGTTAAGTTACACGTTGAACTCTTTGCCGAGTACGAGTGCGGTTGTCCATGTTCCTGTTGGAAGCTTCCGCATCGAGAACGGGGTACAATTAATTTGCTTCGGCTTTACAATAGATAGTCGTTAAACTCTTTCATGGTCACTTCATTCAACTAGTCCTTTGGCTGTTAAGCATGCCGGCGCATTGGATAGACCGTTCCAATGAGGGTTCCATCTGGGTAATACCGTCGCGTCTATATGAGAATGATGTAATCGATGGGCCTGTACCGCGTTCTCATATGGGAACAGTCTCTATCCGTGAAATATAAAGTCAAAGGTTGAATTATAAAACGACACTCTTCTCTTTCAAGGTCGTACGTATATTTTGGCAAAAATAGACACGATGGTGGTACCGACCTTTTCAGACTCACAATACATTCGACCATGAAAAATCCATTGTTATATAATGACAAATGAATATCAATTTACCAAAATAATTTGCGGCTTGAACTCGCCTTTCTATTTTCGATTACTGAGAGCCCTTTCTTATTTTCTTCAATTGGCTTTACGTTATTTCGACTGCGAAACCTAAATATCAGTTAACTGTAACCGCAAATCAATATAAAGATTCGAATATCATCAAAGATGTTTACCAATAATAAATTGGACGTAAACACGACGAGGCACAATTTTGTTCTAATAATAATTTGTTTTACTTGCCCGTTTTCATAAATTAACGCTGCCGGCGTCTATCAAAAGGGTTTCACGAATATATTTACGAAATTTATGCGAAACAGAACACAGAAATTAAGCATTAATTTGCTATCCTTCCAGCAGAAATTTACATATTCATCGAAGCGTCAATTCATTATTTGTGATCTACACGAGGAGAGGCGATCGTACTAAATGAGCTTGACTTCCCTACGCGAGCATTAACCGATCAATATTTAAATTCAACTTTGAGTGATGCTGTTAAGCAAACAATTTGATTTCACAGTTGAGGAGTCAAGAACTAGTTGTATCCAAACTACACTAGAGGTCCCGCAGTAGTCGAAATTCGACTATAATTAATTGGAATTGTAAGTTTGTACATTATTATGATTGTGTTTTATACTTCTATAATCACAAATCTCGCCAAGACTACACTATAAAAAATATTAACAAAGACAAACAATATTTAATCTAATCTCAATTTGACAACAGACGTCAAGAACAAAAGTTTGACAATAAATAATAGTATGCAATATGCATGCGTGTGTGCGTTAAATACATGGTATGTAGTGTGTGTAATGTTTTCTTTATTGATTTAATGTATCTTTTATGCGTTATTTAAAAAAAATATTAGCATTGTGCACTTCTTGTCTATATTCTCTATAAGTGTGGAAAATTTCACAGTCCTCCGTCCGCGCAATTCTCGTAAAAAGGGATACCAAGTTTTTGCTTCACGTATTATATCCAAACTACATACTTTGTAGCGGTTTGACTGTGCCTTTGATATTTACGATATACAAAGACAACGGTAGACACCTTGAAGAATTAACTTCAAAATTTCATTAGTTTTTTATTAATTTTTACTACTTACACTTTAAGCACTTGCTATATCTTATAAATAAAATCAATACTTACGATCTTGCATCCAATATTTTACTGAGAATTCTTCAAAATAACTTACCTGAAAATAAAGTGGATTTTATTATAATAAAATAAATGTGTACTCTAAAATTTTGTTAAATTATTTTATTAATTAATAGATTTATCAAAATTATTCGCTAATAACAAATATGTTTCGAATCACTGGAATATATAAAACGTATAAAATACTTTTGAATAATAATATCACGTCCCACATTTACTGGATTTATTTAAATTTTATTCGACGATTTATCTTTTACAATCGAATTTTGTATCGAGGAAATGCGCTTCTATATTAAAATCACATTCAAAACGAATTCTGATTGAATTTCACTATCGTCTGGAAGTCTCACATGCAAAACGGTGCACAAGTTTTACGAGTTGTTGTTTTTGGCGCACTGGATTAACATAATCATTCGAGTAGAAAATCGTTTATTGACTCGAATTCCGTTCGTGGCGGTTGTGACATCAACCAATACGTTGAACCAGCTGTAAACTATATATTCAAATTCATAACAATGTTTTGCAATATTTTTTATGTGTCTGTATTTGTAAATTATGACGTGACCCGGCGTGTTTCGTTCAATGAGCTTAATGCGTGTTTTTTAACGTTGTCGATAGCGTAAAAGTTAACTCAAATACCTGTATAGATACTCTGTCACGATGTGATATAGAAATACGTTTGTTTGTATGCGAATAACAATCATGTCCTTTCAATGTGTTATATAATAAGTAAAGAGTTGAAGTGTATTATCTAATTACGTAGACTCAGAGATAAGGAAGCTAATCAACAAAGTAATAACGGTCCATTGCCTATATTAGTAAACTTGTAATGGATAAAACGATAACTTCTGACATAAAATGGAACGATATTGTAGATGGCCAATTACCTCTAATAAATACGAACCTATCCAAACTTAGGCTGTATTACGCAGGTCAAATAATATCGATAGGTAGACAGCTATGGAATTTCCAAAGTAATATTTTTTTTTCTGCCGGAAGTGTTGCTAACACTGGCCCTAGCAAGAGCAGTGCTTCACAGAATCTACCACCGGATCCGAAAAACGACCCACTGAGAAGATCCGGCGAGAAACTCAGTGGGCTGATTTTTATTAAGAGCTGATAATTGATGCTCTCAAACTCTCAACTAAACACCACATTAAAAGATAATTGGTGAACGAGTTACAACGTATAATTAACTTCACGAACAATCTTATATTTTTAATATCCTCCTCAATTCGAGCGCTTTAAGGTTTGAATATGAATTCGATATAAAACGAACAGTTAATTGTTGTTGCCAAGATTGAACAGGAAATGAAACATCGAGAGCGTCGACTTCAGAACTCGCATCGTACGTGAGCTTTGCGCTGTTCTTTGTTAATACTAACATTTTATCTCAAAGTTTTGCCGGAATTTTGTCTGTGAAAAAGGAAAGCGGCAGAGCTGTGTCTGTACAGGAAAATGATATGAAAACTATTTGGTGCTTAATTAAAATAAACTACAAATCGATGATTTATTTTTCTTAACAACGGTACCGAGTAAAAAGTAATGCAACACTTGCATTACTTTTTCTTCTCTACTTCAGAATTTGTACGTCTCTATATATAAAAATGAATTGCTGTTCGTTAGTCTCGCTAAAACTCAAGAACGGCTGGACCAATTTGGCTAATTTTGGTCTTGAATTATTCGTGGAAGTCCAGAGAAGGTTTAAAAGGTAGATAAATATGAAAATGCTCGGAATTAAACAAAAATGTCCATTTTGTTTTTCCTTGGATGTGTCCCCCGTCGGACGGATTCCTTTTGTTTGTTTTAAATTTATTTTATACAAAACTTTAAGTTGTTTACTTATCGATTGAGGCACTACGAAGTCTGCCGGGTCAACTAGTTTATAATAAATACAAAAAACATTTACAAGATTTCTAGAGCTTAATGTTAATGCGATTCGAGTTTTTCACATATTCCTTATATTTCCCGCTAGATCTCGCTGCAAACAAAAATGTAAATGATAAAATATCGTGCTCTGTATATTCGTATCTTGCTTTTTTTTTGAGGTGTCGAAAAATTGCAAAGTTATTCTTGACGCCTTAGTAATAATTTCGGCAAAATATTATTATCATTAATGTATGACAGGAGTTTCATGAAATAGATGTATTTAAGAACAGTCACAGCGCAATGCGGCCACGATTCCCTATTTAGTTTGGAATAAAAATTCAGTTTAAAAAGAAAACTTTGGCAGCGCCTTTCTCTATGCAAACGAAGCAGTCGCGTCTAGGGTCCGACGGCGAAAGTTTGGTCGACATCCATGTCTAACTTGAGAACTGCGTCAAGAGTCGCCACAGTAGCAACTGCGACACAAGGTCGTCAGAAGAAATTGTTATTTTATGCTTCGTTGGAAGCAGCTATTTAAGCAGCTGATGTTTTTTTTACACAAATAAGAGAAAAGTTCACGACCCCGTTTTGAATGGGTGATTTCTATCTAAGATAATCCTCGTTTTGATACCGTTTTGATGCTATATTTTTATATTTTCCAGAATTTCACTAAATTAAACGGTTGTCAGGAAGAGATCGCTTTTAGCGATAAGACAGCCTATTGTACAAATCTATCTTCTTTTTGACTGTCTTTTTATTTGAATTGTGTTTTGGTGTGCAATCAAGTTATTCTCTCTCTCTCTCTCTAAGACCCACTAAATACTTTAAACTAGGTGCGTCGTAAGCTTCTATCCTGATGTACCACATTATTGTTTGAGCCTACAGAATCCAAAACACGCAAGCAAACTGTATTACAAAGAATATGTTTTGAAAATTTAAAGGGTGATACTGATTTCGTCTCTTATATTCCGTACAATTAAAATACTACCTGTTGAATTTAGCCAATTTAAAAAGAAATATATATACTACGTCTCTTCACTTTAACTTTATCACATACTGAAATATTAATGATTTCGCTCTAACTAAATGAGATTACATAATTTTCTTTCTTTTACTTATTACCAAGTTGAATATTTTCAATGGATTTTCAGATAATCTTTACAACAACAATATTTAGTACTACTTTTGAAGACACCAAGATTTTATACTTAACGTTATCTCTTGTCATATGATAAATCATTTTAAGTTATTTTGAGAATAAGAAAATCCAAGCTTGCGCCCTAGAATTAAAAAAAGAACGACAAATAAAATAAATAACCATCCTTTATTTAATAAGCCCAAAGCTTGGAGCTTTTTGCAGTGTTATGAATATCTCATGTTTATGTAGACAACAAGTACATCTTGATCCTGATTACCCAAAATCTTTCACAGATATTTTAAATCCGATCGGAAATGAAAATCAGAACCGTTGGTACCGTGGTCACCAACCATTCGACCTACGAGATGTTAATTAGAAGTCCGACATTCTTTATTTTTGTGCCTTTAACAGCACATAAAGCCAGGAGAGATTTCAGTATACAGTAATTTTTAAAAAGCTTCGTGATGCACGGCACGTTGCGTCATTTTCACTGAGCTTTAGAGAACACTGGGCCGGGCGTTTACCTCAACTTTAGTCTCCGAGTATCCATTATTATGTTTTAATTTTTTTACTAAGTAACACAAAAGGCTTTGAGAATTCACTTCGACTGCATTGCGACAAATGTGTGTTGGAGAATTTTAGTTTTAATGGCTATAGCTAGATGTGTGAGGCATTTGAAGTATCGAACTATATCTGGCTTAATTTTGGACATCACGAATGAAAACACCCACTACACGTGAACGAAGACTCACTTCTATAATATTGTCTATAGTAAACAGCAGTGTGATTACATATTTTTTGCGGGATTTTCACTCCGTACCGTCAATTAGCTTATCTTCACAGAGCCTGAATAAAATCACAAACTTAAATTGAACAGCGAGCACCGCATGCAAGCCTCGTTTCGCAAAACTTAGTAGCAAAATTGGTAATAGAAAATGCATCAAGTGTGAAAGAACGGATTTTTCATTTGCAAAACCGTTGAATAAAATCCAACGCTCTCGTTAGTTTCAACATGATTTATATTACAAAATGCCTTACACATGTGCTCGGCGAGTGGTAGTTTAATAAACTGTTGGGCTGACAGGGTTATTGCATAGTTTTATAGCTTGTAATGAATTAATTTCAGCTGTTGGTCTTGTTGGTTTGTTTTTGCGCTCGATCAATACAATTCGGTAAGCAGTTAAGTCATTTTACGTTAATGTGAATCAACCAGTAAGGTTTCAATCGATATCAAATGCAATTTAAAGCTAGCGAGCTAGCTTACGTAGTAAACTGTTAGAACCTATACCGAATAACACTAAGTTCTTCAAAAGTAACCGAAATCAAAGATCCTATGGTGAGCCCATGCTTTTAGTACGTAGTCTCGTTATAAAACAAACTATCAAACCAATGAAAGCAATGGCCTATCAGATTGCCCTCATTACCAGTCTTCGTGGAGAGCAAGCGATGAAATCTCACATTTATTGCCAAACCCAGACGTGATCGGAATGTCAACATTTCAACAGCCAGCGAATCTATGTGCATTTAATAATTCACAATGTAACTTCTCTAATCTCGCATTATTCGTGTCTTATCCACGACTTAAGGGTGAAACTTCGGAGTCTTGCCGTAATAAAGATCCTCAACTGAATTACCCTTAACGTTTTCTCCTGACGGCGCCTGTGTGTTATCACTAGTTCGGTTCCCCGGGGAGCAGTATTTACACTTGCTGTGTTATTCATGAACATCGTTTGAATAAAGATGAACGATCTCTGTACATCGATGTACTTATAGGTACATCAAACGGGAATGTGTTGTCATAATTATCTACGTCATAAGAAGTGAAATGCTTTAAGTCTTAAATGAAAAAAAATTACCGCATATCAACAGGAAAAAGCGATTATCTCATGTTAGTGTACTTTAAATTAATGTTAATTAAGCAGATAAAATTTTCAACTCGAAGACATTGTAAGTCAAAATGAAAAGCTCAAAAAGAAACACTGCGGCGATGCCCCAAAAGGAACTTGCTTTTAAGTTTTGCCAGTTAAAGCAATGATGCAGAAAACTTGCGGGCGATGTTTATGTTGCAGTAATTTATTCAGTGATATGATAGACAGCACGATTTTTCTCACTTCTCACGACGTGAGAATGCGTAAACATACTGCAATATTCAAGAAACGTCGAATAAAGATGACGCCATTACTGGGAGAGAAAAGCCGACAGTCGAAGTAAACTGTTTCGGGTTGACTTTGAAGAGCAGGAAATGACGGAAGGGTGGCACAGATATTCTGCGAGAAACTTGACGATTCGTTACACAATTCTTAAGAGCAAATGGTTTAGTACATCGATTTACTACCGTGACAAAATAACGTTTTCATATGACTTACATAAATTAACGAATTTCATCTCTCAAACTTAACTTTAGTATATATGCCCGTCCAAAATATCTAGAAGTGTACTTGTTTGTAAACAATCTTTTGCAAAAAAACTAGAATCAATTATCCCTTGTGACTGTCCACTTGTGACTGATAAAACCAGCTTATCTTGTTCTTAATATAATAGGTCGGGGAAAAAGTTTTTTCACATTTCTTAAAAAAATTCACTACATTTTTTAATATACTTTATTTACATTTAAGTAAAGTATGTAGGTACCATTTTGTTCGATAACTTTTTGCCATAAGTTTTTTGCCATTGTAGGTGGCATAGGACATGATCCCATTGCTATAGCATTTTTGGGGCTTCTGATCAAAATACCGCGACAATTGGTTTTGGCAGTCATCTCGTGATGTCAACCTGATACTGCCTAAAGAATTCTGAAGAGACCGAAACAGGTGAAAATCACTTTTGTGTACCCAGTTTTTTTCAAATGCGCCAAAACTGTTTTGTGGTCAATTCCCAGCTCTTCAGCTACGTCGTAACTACTGACATGCCGATCTTGCTCCACCTTTTCAAAAATGGCATCCATTTTATTCGTAATAGGTATTAGGTAATAGGTATTAAACCAAATTTGTGCTACTCTCGCAGACACAGCACTAGGTCTATAAACATCGCAAATTTTTTTCGCGGCTATTGTTGCATTTTTACCTTTTTTGTAGTAAAATTTTAAAATGTATCGAATTTCTTCATTAAATTCACTCATCTTGACAGTACGAAAAATAAATAAAAATCAAATTTTCTTAATTTGAATTTGGAATTATCTTCTTTAAAATTTAAACTTTTAATGATATCAAACCTAGCCAGATACAAATAGTATTAGCCAAAGAGATTTTATTACACGTTCATACATACTATAATGCGAAAAGATTTTTCCCCAACCTATTATTTCGTTCACGCTTTATCCTGCATGCATAGTATAAAGTAAAAAAAAGGTTGTTAATTATTATTAAAAGTGAAATTCATTCTACAGATGTTGCAGTTAATAGGTTCAACAGTAATATGTACGTGGCGCGTTCTGAAACTCCGACAACATTCATTTATCATGAGAGATGAGAGGCATAAGTAGCTGTAAAAGTGCTGCCCGTCTAACTGCAGGGTTGCCGCGTTATTTCTTTCGCTTTTATTAACGAGGATTGATGCGCCAGGTGTTGATGAGATGGGCATATTTCTTTTTACGGCTTAAAACTTTTCTTTTCCCCTAAAAACAAGCCTCCGCTAATTTAATTAACTAGAAATTCGTATATTAATTAATTACAACACTTTCTCGAATTTCACGTTCTTGTTATATTTTTAGGAGATCTTGTTACATTGTTTTGTTTTAGTAACGTTACCTAGTTTATTAGTTTGTTACACAAGATTTCCCGCAAAGAGGACAGATACTATTATTTTAAGTCTTCACATGACTTTTTTTTTATTGCTTAGATGGGTGGACGAGCTCACAGCCTACCTGGTGTTAAGTGGTTACCGGAGCCCATAGACATCTACAACGTAAATGCGCCACCCACCTTGAGATATAAGTTCTAAGATCTCAAGTATAGTTACAACCCTTCCCCACCCTTTATACCGAAACGCATTCACGGCAGAAATAGGCAGGGTGGTGGTACCTACCCGCGCGAACTCACAAGACGTCCTACCACGAGTATTATTCGATATCTAAAGAGTGCCTGCGATAACTTCCAAACTTTATAAAAACGGTAACATCAAGAACGCCTGCTCTCCACTGAAATATCTAAACTGATAAAACTTTTTAAGCCGTCCGTCCGCTCCGTATCATACCAGAGCCGGCTTCACGGCAGTTACTAATTAGGGCTCTCGTAATCGCGTTTTGTTTTGTGTTATTTTAAAAGAAGTCACGTTGCTGCGGGACACGTCCAGTAAATTTGTTTTAAACATTTTACGTCTACATGTAAGAGTAGGTATGTTTTATTTTCAGACGTCGGCCAATAAATAAAATTATGCCATATGTTGAAAAGTATTCACTTTGTTTATGCTGTACTTTTTGTAAAGTGGACGTTCCTAACGGGAAAACGAGATAAAGCTGCAATCCTAACGTGTATCTATACAAATAAATAAAATTGGAGTGTCTGTTTTTAATAATACCCACTTTTTACTTAATGCCTAAGTATATAGACCACAGTACATGTACAAAATTTTTATTTTTTATTTTTCTCTGTCTTTCTGTCTATTTGTCTGTCTGTCTGTATATTCCGGCTAATCTCTGTAACGGCTGAATCGGTTTTGACGAAACTTTCTCTAATACGAGTAGGTAGCTGATGAAGTAAGTTTTTTAGACTAGCTTCGCCCCGCGGCGTCACTCGTCACTTAACACCATTTGGGATGTGGGCTCGTCCACCCGCATAAGCAAAAAATATATAAAAAAATCCGAGTCTTGACATTAGCAACGATCGTAAACAGAAAGAGCTGGAGATGTATCTAGGGGTTAGGAAATTTGTTTGACTTAAACGCAAGATTAAACCTAAAAAACAGTTTGAATTACGAGTATGTCTACAACTTATAAAAAGCAGAGTTAATGCAGTAAATAAATCATGCATATTAAAATAATATAATATTAATATTATTCTGTTAGAAATCACCAAGACTGCAATTGTCTGAATTGTCTATAGTTAACGTCGATCTTAGTTGTTGAAAAATTTTCCGACTAAATTTTACCAAGCACCCATTAGTTACAAGTCGCCAGTTTTGGTTGAATATTTTCATGTTTATTCAAACGGGTCCATGAATAATACAACCGATACGCTGAGTCGACAAGACATTCCTGGTATAACTTTGTTCATTTCGTTAACTTAATTAAAATAGAGGCTATGATATACGAGGTACATTAATTACAAAAACTTCGAAATTTAAATATATGGCAACGATTTTAATTTTAAATGCGTTAAAATGACACATGTTTAAACTGAAATTTTAATTTTAGAACTACTCACGTTCATCTCAATTAGGCTTTTCTACAATTTTATTTTCAATATTTCAATCGAAGTTAAAAAAAATAATTTTATCAATATAGCTACTTGATAGCAGTAGTAGTTTTATTTTCCAACTGAAAAGGCAAAGGTGTCGCACCATACAGCCGAATCTTTTATATTTATATTTTTTTTTATATGAAAAATGATAATATGAGGTGAAATGAAATGAAGTTGATTAATATGAAATAATTATGACATGAAATGAAATGAAATGAGATGATATGGGATGAAATGAATTACGTCCAACGGCTTTGTTTCGTTTTCCAACAATTGTGCACTTTCACAGATTCTAGATGTCCATAAAACACAAAGAAGTCAGAGGATCGGAAACTACGATGTGTGAGTAGACCGATATACATCGAGATAGGAAAGGCCCCTTCCTTCTGAACCATATAGCATCCTATTCATTGCAGAAGGCAGCTCGCAGTGGCGATATGAAATTCTTAGTTTTATATAGTACTACTAGCTTTTGCCCACGACTCCGTCTGCGTGGAATAGTTACTTTGGCATAACGCTAAATTTTACCCCCACTTCATTTACGTAGAAAGTGAAAATATTTTTGAATTATAGAATGTTAAGGAGCTATTTAAACCCCTATTTTGAAACATGCTTTATTGGTGCTCCACTTGTATTGGCCTTTCCGTGATGTTATAGCTATAGCCTATAGCCTTCCTCAATAAATGGGTTATCTAACACTGACATAATTTTTCAAATCGGACCAATAGTTCCTGAGATTAGCGCGTTCAAACAAACAAACTCTTCAGCTTTATTATATTAGTATAGATGATTGTCAGTGCTTAAATAATAAAACAGACAGGGACTTTGAAAATTGTATAACCTATAATATAATTTCTGATTCATCAGATACACTTTGAATACTAATGATATAAATTGAAGCAAAAAAATATGAACAATCTATTACGCACCACGAGCCTACCAGTATCTTAAATATATATTTTTTTGGACCGGATGCCAGGTCTCTTCATGCTATAGCCTCCCAAGACTCGTAGTTGCTGAGCGTCGTAATCATGAGGGTCGGTAGCGACAGGTCTGATGAGGATCCGACGTAGCCCCACCCAGGCGGATCAGACTACGAGCTTTATCTCCATCGTGTCTTCGTCGCATTCTCGTAACGACACTCCATGTTTTGAATAATAGCTGAACAGACCTATCGATCCTCTTACCCTCGGTTTTAACCAAAAAAAAAATTGTTATTCCAACTTAATACTCATTCTGTTTGAGCATCGCGTCTTCGCTACGCACTGCACCGGCCTAATAGATACAGAGTAGCAATACCCTTTGTCAATTTTATTACCAGTTAAATTGTGTTCGCAGCTCAGTCACTTTTATTTATCGGGGAGGCAAGTGTTGACGCGCTCCGGGCCGCGACACACGTACATTCGTTGATTCAATAATAACCAGGACCCTTTTGTCATCGTCGATGTCAATTTTAAATACATTTACTTGTAAGTGACTTTCGAAGGGGTCCTTTCTTGAATAAATTGCGTTACTTCTTCTATACATACATAATTAGCTGTCCTGAATGACAGATTCGTTATATGAGCATTTGAGAGATGATTTTTTTTTATTGCTTAGATGGGTGGACGAGCTCATAGCCCACCTGGTGTTAAGTGGTTACTGGAGCCCATAGACATCTACAACGTAAATGCGCTACCCACCTTGAGATATAAGTTCTAAGATCTCAGTATAGTTACAACAAATGCATTACTGCTTCACGGCAGAAATAGGCAGGGCGGTACCTACCCGCGCGGACTCACAAGAGGTCCTACCACCAGTAAAAATTGCGTTACTTCTTCTATACATACATAATTAGCTGTTCTGAATGACAGATTCGTTAAGGCACAGTTTGGTAGTTTTGGCAGTAAATGCATTATTATTGTTGCAAGCATCTACTTATGATAGGGTTTTTTTTTTTTGAGAGCATCATCCATAAGGGGATATGAGAGATAAACCTTTGTATCCTGTCATTTTCAAAGTAGGAAACATACATTTTTCATATACCTGCTTCTATGGTTAGAACCTGGTTAAAAATTTGTAGATGTATACGTATTTCGGCGTTTTTCCAAATTTCACCCTCAAGAAGGGAGTTAGGGGTTGAAAGTTTAAATGAGAAGTTCGTCACTTTTGAAGGAAGAAATACGAAATTCAACATTAAAAGCTTCCTGTGTAAAATTCAAGAAAAAAATGTTATAATTAAACATTTACGAATTTTTTTTTATTGCTTAGATGGATGGACGAGCTCACAGCCCACCCGGTGTTAAGTGGTTACTGGACCCCATAGACATCTACAACGGAAATGCGCCACCCACCTTGAGATATAAGTTCTAAGATCTCAGTATAGTTACAACGGCTGCCCTACCCTTCAGACCGAAACGCATTACTGCTTCACGACAGAAATAGGCAGGGTGGTGGTACCTACCCGCGCGAACTCACAAGACGTCCTACCACGAGTATTATTCGATATCTAAAGAGTGCCTGCGATAACTTCCAAACTTTATAAAAACGGTAACATCAAGAACGCCTGCTCTCCACTGAAATATCTAAACTGATAAAACTTTTTAAGCCGTCCGTCCGCTCCGTATCATACCAGAGCCGGCTTCACGGCAGTTACTAATTAGGGCTCTCGTAATCGCGTTTTGTTTTGTGTTATTTTAAAAGAAGTCACGTTGCTGCGGGACACGTCCAGTAAATTTGTTTTAAACATTTTACGTCTACATGTAAGAGTAGGTATGTTTTATTTTCAGACGTCGGCCAATAAATAAAATTATGCCATATGTTGAAAAGTATTCACTTTGTTTATGCTGTACTTTTTGTAAAGTGGACGTTCCTAACGGGAAAACGAGATAAAGCTGCAATCCTAACGTGTATCTATACAAATAAATAAAATTGGAGTGTCTGTTTTTAATAATACCCACTTTTTACTTAATGCCTAAGTATATAGACCACAGTACATGTACAAAATTTTTATTTTTTATTTTTCTCTGTCTTTCTGTCTATTTGTCTGTCTGTCTGTATATTCCGGCTAATCTCTGTAACGGCTGAATCGGTTTTGACGAAACTTTCTCTAATACGAGTAGGTAGCTGATGAAGTAAGTTTTTTAGACTAGCTTCGCCCCGCGGCGTCACTCGTCACTTAACACCATTTGGGATGTGGGCTCGTCCACCCGCATAAGCAAAAAATATATAAAAAAATCCGAGTCTTGACATTAGCAACGATCGTAAACAGAAAGAGCTGGAGATGTATCTAGGGGTTAGGAAATTTGTTTGACTTAAACGCAAGATTAAACCTAAAAAACAGTTTGAATTACGAGTATGTCTACAACTTATAAAAAGCAGAGTTAATGCAGTAAATAAATCATGCATATTAAAATAATATAATATTAATATTATTCTGTTAGAAATCACCAAGACTGCAATTGTCTGAATTGTCTATAGTTAACGTCGATCTTAGTTGTTGAAAAATTTTCCGACTAAATTTTACCAAGCACCCATTAGTTACAAGTCGCCAGTTTTGGTTGAATATTTTCATGTTTATTCAAACGGGTCCATGAATAATACAACCGATACGCTGAGTCGACAAGACATTCCTGGTATAACTTTGTTCATTTCGTTAACTTAATTAAAATAGAGGCTATGATATACGAGGTACATTAATTACAAAAACTTCGAAATTTAAATATATGGCAACGATTTTAATTTTAAATGCGTTAAAATGACACATGTTTAAACTGAAATTTTAATTTTAGAACTACTCACGTTCATCTCAATTAGGCTTTTCTACAATTTTATTTTCAATATTTCAATCGAAGTTAAAAAAAATAATTTTATCAATATAGCTACTTGATAGCAGTAGTAGTTTTATTTTCCAACTGAAAAGGCAAAGGTGTCGCACCATACAGCCGAATCTTTTATATTTATATTTTTTTTTATATGAAAAATGATAATATGAGGTGAAATGAAATGAAGTTGATTAATATGAAATAATTATGACATGAAATGAAATGAAATGAGATGATATGGGATGAAATGAATTACGTCCAACGGCTTTGTTTCGTTTTCCAACAATTGTGCACTTTCACAGATTCTAAACAGTTAATAAACCACATTCTTAGACATTCAAGCCTGAAGAAACACTAAATAGACAAAACAAAACTAATCACACAACTTCACTTCTCGCGTTCGCGCCCAAAAGTCTGGCGGCTACTTGGTTGAATGAATTTTAGTGCCTCGTAGCAAGGTTTTTTTTTCGTGGCTCTAATTTTGCAGACGAGCTTATGTAGTATTTGGTTTACTCAATAGTATTATAAAATGACTGATTGTTTAAATCAATGATTCAAGGCTAGAAATAAGCAGTATTAGTATTTCATACACAGCATTAGTATGTAATGAATGAATGAATGAATGATTTATTTTATATCAGACAACAACAAGTCCATATGTGTACATAGTATCATTGAAACATAACGACATTGATACATTTATTAATAATAATTATCAGTTGAATACATTTCAAATATTCCATTCAACTGGATACTTACTTCGAACCAACCATTATTATTATTATTATTATTTAGTCCGCAAGTGATACCAGTGCAAATTTCCAATGCATCCTGCCACAAATAATTACGCAGTTTATAGTAAGTTTTGCGGTTATGATTTTTTTCACAGGATTTTATCATGATGTTTTAATGAACGTTAACATATTTTATTAAGTAAGTAGAAATATTGCTAGACAAAACTGACTCAGCAGAGTAGCAAGAGCTATATTTTTCTTTTTCAGATGTCAGACGTTCAGACTGGCGGACATGAACCACTCTCAAGGACCACCATAGCGACCGGTACTGCACTGCCCACAGTGGATCATTGGATTCGAGCATCAACATTCAACAGGTCGGGATACCATACTAAAAGTAAATTACATAACAGCAACAGTTTTACTGGTGGTAGGACCTCTTGTAAGTCCGCGCGGGTAGGTACCACCGCCCTGCCTATTTCTGTCGTGAAGCAGTAATGCGTTTCGGTCTGAAGGGTAGGGCAGCCGTTGTAACTATACTGAGATCTTAGAACTTATATCTCAAGGTGGGTGGCGCATTTCCGTTGTAGATGTCTATGGGGTCCAGTAACCACTTAACACCGGGTGGGCTGTGAGCTCGTCCATCCATCTAAGCAATAAAAAAAAATTCGTAAATGTTTAATTATAACATTTTTTTCTTGAATTTTACACAGGAAGCTTTTAATGTTGAATTTCGTATTTCTTCCTTCAAAAGTGACGAACTTCTCATTTAAACTTTCAACCCCTAACTCCCTTCTTGAGGGTGAAATTTGGAAAAACGCCGAAATACGTATACATCTACAAATTTTTAACCAGGTTCTAACCATAGAAGCAGGTATATGAAAAATGTATGTTTCCTACTTTGAAAATGACAGGATACAAAGGTTTATCTCTCATATCCCCTTATGGATGATGCTCTCAAAAAAAAAAAACCCTATCATAAGTAGATGCTTGCAACAATAATAATGCATTTACTGCCAAAACTACCAAACTGTGCCTTAACGAATCTGTCATTCAGAACAGCTAATTATGTATGTATAGAAGAAGTAACGCAATTTTTACTGGTGGTAGGACCTCTTGTGAGTCCGCGCGGGTAGGTACCGCCCTGCCTATTTCTGCCGTGAAGCAGTAATGCATTTGTTGTAACTATACTGAGATCTTAGAACTTATATCTCAAGGTGGGTAGCGCATTTACGTTGTAGATGTCTATGGGCTCCAGTAACCACTTAACACCAGGTGGGCTATGAGCTCGTCCACCCATCTAAGCAATAAAAAAAAATCATCTCTCAAATGCTCATATAACGAATCTGTCATTCAGGACAGCTAATTATGTATGTATAGAAGAAGTAACGCAATTTATTCAAGAAAGGACCCCTTCGAAAGTCACTTACAAGTAAATGTATTTAAAATTGACATCGACGATGACAAAAGGGTCCTGGTTATTATTGAATCAACGAATGTACGTGTGTCGCGGCCCGGAGCGCGTCAACACTTGCCTCCCCGATAAATAAAAGTGACTGAGCTGCGAACACAATTTAACTGGTAATAAAATTGACAAAGGGTATTGCTACTCTGTATCTATTAGGCCGGTGCAGTGCGTAGCGAAGACGCGATGCTCAAACAGAATGAGTATTAAGTTGGAATAACAATTTTTTTTTTGGTTAAAACCGAGGGTAAGAGGATCGATAGGTCTGTTCAGCTATTATTCAAAACATGGAGTGTCGTTACGAGAATGCGACGAAGACACGATGGAGATAAAGCTCGTAGTCTGATCCGCCTGGGTGGGGCTACGTCGGATCCTCATCAGACCTGTCGCTACCGACCCTCATGATTACGACGCTCAGCAACTACGAGTCTTGGGAGGCTATAGCATGAAGAGACCTGGCATCCGGTCCAAAAAAATATATATTTAAGATACTGGTAGGCTCGTGGTGCGTAATAGATTGTTCATATTTTTTTGCTTCAATTTATATCATTAGTATTCAAAGTGTATCTGATGAATCAGAAATTATATTATAGGTTATACAATTTTCAAAGTCCCTGTCTGTTTTATTATTTAAGCACTGACAATCATCTATACTAATATAATAAAGCTGAAGAGTTTGTTTGTTTGAACGCGCTAATCTCAGGAACTATTGGTCCGATTTGAAAAATTATGTCAGTGTTAGATAACCCATTTATTGAGGAAGGCTATAGGCTATAGCTATAACATCACGGAAAGGCCAATACAAGTGGAGCACCAATAAAGCATGTTTCAAAATAGGGGTTTAAATAGCTCCTTAACATTCTATAATTCAAAAATATTTTCACTTTCTACGTAAATGAAGTGGGGGTAAAATTTAGCGTTATGCCAAAGTAACTATTCCACGCAGACGGAGTCGTGGGCAAAAGCTAGTAGTACTATATAAAACTAAGAATTTCATATCGCCACTGCGAGCTGCCTTCTGCAATGAATAGGATGCTATATGGTTCAGAAGGAAGGGGCCTTTCCTATCTCGATGTATATCGGTCTACTCACACATCGTAGTTTCCGATCCTCTGACTTCTTTGTGTTTTATGGACATCTACTTGTGAATATACCGTATTAGGTTAGGGCTCGATTCGCTGTCGGAATTCAATCTCCATTATTACGAATCAAAATGAAGATAAATGAAATCAAATGTCAAACACGTTTGGTTGAAAATTAAAAAAAAACACCCGAAAAGTACGCATAAATAAAAACATTGTTGGTATAGGGCTTTTTCTGGTATCATTAAAATAAATATTTCTTCTCATTCATTCTTTTTATTTTCTTTTTCATTGAACAGCACACGTACGTCCAAAACCACAGATAACCAAAGAGTGCGAGAAACCTTTTTTAATCATAGACTAAACAAAATTCCAGCTTGGCTACTCGTAAATATAGTAGATGGGACATTGCTTCTTCCAACAAACATTAAGTATTAACCCAATTTTAAAAGTAATTCTCAAATAAGATCCACCGAAATCCCAACGGGCGAAAAATCGGAAATTATCAAAATTCCCTCCGATCTCGCGCCAAATCGGCGTAACTACATTACGCAAACTCGATATTTTCCCCGATATCAAAAATTTTCCTCGTCCATTAACACGTAACCACGACCGTGGGGCAGCAGTAAACATTCCACATCGACATCAGTATTAAGCGTTTTCGCGTTACAACATTTTTATCTTTTGTTCGTGATTTCGTCATTGTTATAGCGAATCACTATGAGCAAACACAGCATCGTGTGTAGAGAATCTGATATCAATTTCACGCGGCTCACACGAGGAAGACAAGAATAAACAGGACGGATCGCTGCGAATCGACATGGATCCGACACCCGTGTGAAATGTAACGTCTGACGGTCTGAGACACGTGTTCATTGTTATGCCCACTACAAATTAATCATGATTTTTCCGTAGAAGATTATAATTAAAAAAACGTGTCATTCTGTTCATAGTGCTAGTGAAAGCTAGTTAAATTTATTTTAATAATTCAATTATGCATTGGAGTGGAAAAAATCGTGAACTGAGGGCATAGGGACAGAAACAATGTAAAATCGGGCAATAGGGACCAAATAATAGAAAATACGAAATAAAGTCTATTTGCATAAATTGAACGCTGCCATTGCAGTTGGCCGCTTTCCATAAGTTAAACAAAAGACGGAGACAATCCAATGAATTTTTATCGTGTTATCAGGAAAGTTTCGTGTCTATAGTGCCGTTTTAAATAAAATAAGCGACATAAGTTGCAATGCGTTTTAAAAAATTTGCAAGGCTTTCTGATATTGAGATTAACTTATTCCGATGATATACTAAGTGTATTCACTAACGTCGGCTGTAAGTTCACTCCTCCAGAATACGAAAACAACCACGATAACACAATACTGTGTTCCATGAATTGTAATAATTCAAATAATTTTAGATAGTCTCGCAATCTACGGCAATGAAAATAATGACGAAAATTATGACGATATTCGATAAGCTCTTAAATAGGGCACCTTTGATTTAGTATTTATCTAAACTTCTGTATTCTTTTGATTAAAAGTGATTTGCTAAAAAATATCCATTTTCCTAAATAGAAGTGCCAAAGTCAAGTGCCTCGTTAACAAATTTTAATGTGTATATATCTATACTCACAGCATGGTCGGATTTTTTAATGTTTCGCAAATTGGTTTCCATTTATTGAAAATTTAATATAAAATGTGTTGCAGTAAATATCATGACAAATTTCCTAGGACATATTTGTTTTAAAAATTATTCCCTATGCTGTCGCACAATTGTAATGTTAGCCTGGTCTTTTGCAAGGCGCTTACACATCGTTACAAATATAATAGGTTGGGGAAAAAGTTTCTTCGCATTTTTTAAGAAAATTCACAACATTTTTTAATATAGTTTATTTACATTTAATTAAAGTATGTAGGTACCATTTTGTTCGATAACTTTTTGCCATCTTGTGGGTAGGAACATGATCCCATTGCTATAAAAATTTTGGGGCTTCTGATCAAAATACCGCGACAATTGGTTTTGGTAGTCCTCTCGTGATGTTAACCTGACACTGCCTAAAGAATTCTGAAGAGACCGAAACAGGTAGAAATCTAAAGGTGCAAGGTCAGGACTATACGGCGGATGCATTAACACCTCCCAACCAAGCACTCTTAATTTTTGGTCAGTGTCTAAAGATGTGTGAGGTCTAGCGATATCATGATGAAAAACCACACCCCTTCTGTTGATTAATTCCGGCCGCTTTCTCTCAACTTCTTGCTTTAATCTCATCAGTTGCTCGCAGTAGAGTTCAGAATCGATGGTCGTATCTGGTGGTAACAGCTCATAATAATCATTATGCCCTTCCAATCCCACCACACACACAGCATCACCTTGTTGCGAGTTAATCCGGGCTTCGCCACAGTCTGTGAAGCCTGACCGGCCTTTGACCACGACCTTTTTCGCACGTTCTTGTCGTACGTGATCCAATTTTCATCACCAGTTATCAGCTTCTTAAAAAATGATTCGGTTACATTACGTCGTAATAAAGAATCACAAATAAGTACACGGTTCATTAGGTATCTTTCAGTGAGCTCGTGAGGTACCCAAACATCGATCTTTTTTGTGTACCCAGTTTTTTTCAAATGGGTCAAAACTGTTTTGTGGTAAATTCCCAGTTCTTCAGCTACGTTGTGACTACTGATATGCCGATCTTGCTCCACTTTTTCAAAAATAGCATCCATGTTATCCGTAATAGGGCGACCAGAGCGACGTGCATCTTTGACATAAAAATTTCCGAATTGAAAACGCTTAAACCAAATCTGTGCTACTGTCACAGACACAGCACTAGGTCCATAAACACCGCAAATTTTTTTCGCGGCTTGCGTTGCATTTTTACCTTTTTTGTAGTAAAATTTTAAAATGTATCGAATTTCTTCACTAGATTCACTCATCTTGACAGTACGAAAAATAACTAAAAATCACACATTTTCCTAATTTGAATTTGGAATTATCTTCTTTAAAATTTAAACTTTTAATGATACCAAACCAGTAGGTATAGCCAAAGAGATTTTATTACAAGTTCGTACATACTATAATGCGAAAAGACTTTCCCTAACCTATTATAATAACATATTGTTAAAAGAGAGAGTTGAATAAACATTTAGATAAACTTTGCAGAATTCCAATTTATTAACATGACAAAGAAATATAACAATTTTGTTTCCGAATTGTCTTGCGTTTATGTTGAAAGTAAAAATATGTAAGTGGGTCGGGTCGAATTCTCGCCGATTCATTGTCCATTCGTTCAACTATTCGATCACAGAAGAATATCTATGATCGACCGCTATGTGAGTGACTAGTGACGCTGATTATTGTACCGTGGACTGTAGGAATATACTCAAATTTCATTTAAATAATGCACTTCACTGAACATTGTAATTGTGCTGGTGGTAGGACCTCTTGTGAGTCCGCGCGGGTAGGTACCACCACCCTGCCTATTTCTGCCGTGAAGCAATAATGCGTTTCGGTTTGAAGGGCGGGGCGGCCGTTGTAACTATACTTGAGACTTTAGAACTTATATCTCAAGGTGGGTGGCGCATTTACGTTGTGGATGTCTATGGGCTCCAGTAATCACTTAACACCAGGTGGGCTATGAGCTCGTCCACCCATCTCAGCAATAAAAAACATAATATTCCATATATGTATACTATACATAAAACACAATGCGCGATGTATTTCAATCGCATTAATTGTTCCCGTCAAACGAATAACAGCAGCGGCGTTGTTTTGTTTATCAGAGCAGAGCTCAAATCTCTTTCGCGGAATCGTTGTTGGTTTAATTAACGTTTCCTCGGATGTCACCATTAAGGCAGTGTTGTCTGTTCGCTACAAATACAATGGCAGCAATGAGCCTTTGTTTGTGCTACGTAAAGACACTAAGACAATAAGTATGTATACATGTACGAGTATAGGGGAAGTACAGGTGCATGTACGTGCGAAATTGACTATTCATAGCTCGATCGTAATATTTGTTTGTGTTCAAATGAGGATGCAATTTCGAAAAGGGCACATCTCTGAAAATGTAAAATGTTCAGGAAATGAAAAAAAAAACTGATTATATTTTCTAAAGCAGTGTAAAATTTAAAATATTAACTTTTGAGATATATTTTAGTGTTAATTAGCAATTGAAAATTACTGGAATTATTATAAAATGGGTGTAGGTAAGCCTCAAAACTACGTGTATATGAAAAAACGTATTTGACAAAATATGCGACATGTGCCCTTTTCGAAATTGCATATTCAAATGTACGCTGGGGATGCTCATTTTTATAGCAATGAATGTTAATTTAATTAACAAAGAAACGTGTAAAATTTCTAAATTAAAATATTGGAAAACACAATATTGTTATGTATTATATTATTTGTTCACTAATACTCCGGTACTAAATTCGATGCACGTGTGTTATTTAAAGAGAATTATCACAACCGTTAACCCAGTTTCGTCAGGAAATGGGGTGATTTCACTCCAATCTTATTCAGGAGCCTGACCAATTTGCCTGAAACAATTTAACAATTGCAAAGAGTATAAGATACCTTCGTACATGGAAGGGACGGGAAAAAAAAAAAAAAAAAAACCGAAGCCAAGGACAGCAGCCGGCGCCGGGGTGCCACCTCCGCGGGCATCAATCCGTGCTAAGATCAAGCTCATCGTATTATGTATATGTATATATTTTTGTCGATGTGGAGTGCGCCGAACGCGCATACGAACCCTCTTCCCATTCCCCCCTGCATCAACTCACCCCTGCCCTATGTGGCAGGGAGCTTCTGCCCGGGCAGTGGGGTTCGCCCCGAGGCCCGTTCCGTGCCCCCGTAAGGGGGTACGACGACCCTTCTTCTTCTTCTTCTTCTTCGCCACAACAAGAGGGAATGAAGCGGGAGAGCTAAGCCATCAGTTAATACCCATTCTATTCAGAACTAAAAATTAATAATTACTTAATTGACCAAATAATTTCGCTTACTGAGAGTAAATAGATTTCACAAATATTTACAATGTTTCTTATAACATAATAAAAGTTCTTAAATATTTTTCTATTATTTATTGAATGTAAATATGAATATATTACTGCATTCTAAAATTCCGGTGTTATCGCTTAATAAGGTTTTGTCAGTAAATTTAGATGAAGTGACTCAATTTCGCGATGATAATAATTGGAATCGCGCGATGTCCCTTGTGTTATCCTTTTGTTCCGCTGAATAATGGCTTTGTAGGAAATTGGGAGCAGAACTAGCCTGAATACTGATACTATTTAAATGATATGCAAATTTCATTTATCTATGTTTAGTACTGTAACTATATTTTAATGTAAAATGTGTGAAGTTTCATGATCAGCGCGCCGCATCATTGCGTTTATCCATACAGGAATGAAAGTCGAAAATTGGCTCTGCATTACGTGCCTGCGACGTGACACTTCACTAGCCAGAGGAGACACTAACGATCTGGATAAGGTGGATGTATTTATAGGTCACTTGGAAGGAAAGTGGAATCGAGGGAGATCTGCAACCAAGACATTGCTAAAGTACGTTACGGTAGGCAGCGGCTTGGCTCCGTCCCCGGCATTGCTGAAGTCCATGGGCGACGGTAACCACTCATCATCAGGTGGGCCGTATGCTCGTCTGCATACAAGGGCAATAAAAAAATAAAAAATAAAGGCTCAACGAGGGCCAATGTATCCGCTGCTTGATATTTAATTTCAGCATTTCTTCCATTTTCAGAATTATTGTCATGAACATCGTTCATGGTGACCATGACCTTCGGTCATGAGAAATTGATCAATAAGAAAGAACTACTTAAACATTTAAAATACTCATACTATGAATGCAGATTACATAATGTTTATTGTTATAGTTGTGTTTTGAAGTTTGTTTGTTTGTGATCCGTACTCTCGCGTCTAGGAAGTCACTTCTAGGAAGGTTTTAGTAATAGTAGGTATAAATGGTAGCACGTGAGCAGCTTAACCAATAGGGTCTTTTTAGTAGAATCGTGGCCAGTTTTGACTAATATTTAATAACAAGATCTCTTGTTTGTTTTGTACAACAGCTTAGTAACTTTTGCTAATGACTAACAAACAAACTTTAAAAAGTACCCGAGCATGATTTTGGGAGTGGGTAGATAGATAAGAAGCACAACCAATAAAGAAATGGCTTAAAAACTTTGAAAATATTCAGCATATTCACTAGAGAAAGTAAGTGTTTAACTGCAAGGTAACAATAAGGAAGTACCTATTACTCAAGCTCCGTACAGAATAGTGTGCACTTAAGAGAACATGTTTGTGGATGTGGCAATTTAACTAATCGCACTGAACTTTTGTTACGTCAATAACGTGAAGTTACGAAGAAGCAAATGAGTCTTTTGACAAATACTATTTGCAAACTTTCTTTCGTTTTAAGTGGACGTTGCTTGCCTAAAAACCTATTTCAATCCAATTCGATAAAAACTACCTACCCACTATGTAACGTTCACTGGAGTTCATAGACAGTAATTGATATTACAATTTGAAACTGTACATCTTGAAATATGATATCAAGTATTTCTGCTTGTCTTCACTACCTTAAAGATCATACATAACAAATCGGGGCGTCTTAATATCTTTTTTAGTTTAAATGTAAAATATATTGAAGGTAATAGGCAAAGGTAAATAGCGAATAGAATAGAATAGTGAATTCTATAGAATAAATATAGTACAAAAGATTTTGTAATTTTGCATTATCACGTCGTCTTATTGCAAGAGCTATTGATAAAATTTTGGCTGGCAAGTCATTTTCGGCTTTACCACAGTGAGAATAGGTTAATTTTCGAAATTCGTAATTGTTTGTCAATTAAATAAAAACCTTTCCTGAATATCATTGAACGTAAAATTTTTATTACAAAGTTAAGTTTTTATCGGTCTAATTTGACATTTGTCACTCAGAAATATTATTAGAGAAAGAAAATGTCACACATTTTCGTTTTCAAAATGCGTGTAGTAATTAATAGTTATTATTATTTAACAGTCTTAATTCAGATGAGCGATTTCATTCGCGTTTTAGATTTGACCCGCTAGTTTTTTTTTTTTTACTGTCCTACGATCCATAAGAGCACTGAAAGGAAATAAATTCGTGTGGCTCTGATGTCAACTGGCAATAGTTACAATTTACTTTGCCTTTTGTATTGATCTATCACAACTGAAATTCCATGGCTACCACTAGAACTATTATCTTTTGCTAATAAACAAGCGAACACACAACACGATTTTGCCATATACCATCCGTCTTTGGAATGAGTCAACGAGGGCAATAAAGTAAAAATTAAAAACGTCAAAATCTAAAATGTTTTTTTTTATTGCTTGAATGGGTGGACGAGCTCACGGCCCACCTGGTGTTAAGTGGTTACCGGAACCCATAGACATCTACAGCGTAAATGCCGCCACCTACCTCGAGATACAACTATATAAGTATTTTGTAATATAACGGTTGTCCTTATACCTACCTACCTACTTATGCTTCGGGGCATAAATAAGCAGGTTAGTAACACTTGGTCATTCTTGAGTAACACTGTGTGTTCGGGATCGCCGTCGATCGTTCTCATGTTTGTTAAGCGGATTACATGTAAGCGAAGACCGGACATTTTGTGTCGGGGGCACGGAAAGTTGTCGTAAATGTTCAAGCAAATGCGTTATGAAACAATGGGACGTTAGGGTTGACAGTGCTAGTTCTAGCCACAGTATCCAAGATACTGCCACCGTGATCAGTCAATGTCGCTTCGAAAAAGTGCATTTTATTGTGTCAGCCCATTTATACAAATACATGTATCTGGATTGAAAACCTCAAACGCTCTTAGCTATTTTGGAGATTTATGAGCACAAAATAACTATTTGAAACTACCATTAAAATTACTATTTGTACCGATAAATGTTTAAATTCATATTATATTTAAAGCGTTATCATAAATATTGCATTTACATTATCTTTCATTATCAAACTTGGGCCACCCGACGCTGAATATCATACATCTTTCTCTTCTCTTCTTAGACTGTTCGCTAATCTTGTGTTGTGAAAAGGCAAGGGAATACGAAAGACGTTTATCCGCCCCTTTTTAATACAAGCGGGTGTAACGAAAGACAGTACTCCCTTAAACAATGTTTTTGATTCAAAGGAGTATCACAACGATCTATGAACAGTCAGTACACTAACGAACAAGATTCGGAACAGATTTCCGTTCGAGTTGGAGTCACCTTCTGGCTGTTTTCCACTTTAAAAAAAAAATTCATGGCCAAAAGTTTTATTATGTCATTTGGTTGTCTTAGGCAAATTGAAATCATAGAACCAAACACGGATGAAGCAAAAGAAATTCCAAAAGTAGAAGCAGAAAGTCCCTTCCGATGGCACTTTTCAATGGATATAGAGAGAGAAGAGAGAACCCCAAGAGAGTTGACGTTAGCCAGGCGGCTGATCGTATAACGCTATGCGGGATGTTACGAGGACATGCTACACTGACCACCATAATCTGGGATAAAGGCACGAAAAAAAGTAGAAGGTCGTCTTAGTGGTCGTGGTCGTCTTTTGTAGTCGTCGTGCCCTAAAGGATAAGACGTCCGGTGCATTTGTATGTAGCGATGCAACGATGTTCGAATCCCGCACTCGGGTATCATTTTTCTAACGGAATACGTAGGTACTAAACGAATGTTCACGATTGACTTCCACGGTGAAGGAATAACATCGTGTAATAATAATAAAAATCAAACCCGCAAAATTATAATTTGCGTAATTACTGGTTGTAGGACCTCTTGTGAGTCTGCACGGTTAGGTACCACCACCCTGCCTATTTCTCCCGTGAAGCACTAAAGCGTTTCAGTTTGAAGGGTGGGGCAGATGTTGTAACTATACCGAGACCTTAAAACTCATATGTCAAGGTGGTTAGTGGCATTTATGTTGTAGATCTCTACGGGCTCCGGTAATCACTTAACAGCAGGTGGGCTATGAGCTCGTCCACCCACCTATGCAATAAAAATAAATCTTAGAGAAAAAAAAAACAAAAAAATTTTTGTTTTTTTTTTAAATTATGCAATTATTTCCTCACATATTAACTATAAAATAAAATTACGACATCATTACTATGATGCCTCCATCCGATGTGTCAGTCATTGAACCGTGAAACGAAAAAAAAAAACCTCATTAATTAACGAACGGATCGCGAAGTTTCAAAAGAATTTCATGATAAAATGAAACAATATTGAAAGGTATTCAGTTTCAGTGATGTTCACAACACATAATTTAATTATAAAATCTATTAATTTACTTTTTTTTTTTTTGTTTTCCTGTTTGGATACAACTTGGATTATCATGAAATGACAATCGAAGTTCATTGACGCGATATTTAATTCAAATTCAAGCCATTATGAGGAAGTAAATACTGTGTTTTTCATTGGTAGACGACCATTCGCTTTCTGGTTCAAATTAAAAACTTGTCCAAGTGATTAACCTGTGAATATTGCTATAATGTTAATAAGTTGTTATATGAACACTCATGAACACAGTTCGCGTCACGTGACAATGTATTGAAAACTCTCCCGAAAACAAAAACAGTGCTATAGTCCCTAGTAATCTATTAGCACAATAAATAAATAAAGAAATAAAAAGCACATAATTAAAACACTGTAACTTTAAAATCTGCCAATCGTATTACGAAAATTTCGCTTCCCTATGACTCTCCATTTATAGACTAAAATCTTGCAAGAAACTGGTCCTTAAGTAAATTTTATCAAGACGAAATAAATCAAATATTTCTCAGCTGGCGCATTCAGTGATCTTGATAACAAGTTTCTGGTGAGTTCTTCTACTATCAATTGCCCCATGATAATTTACGGCATTACAGGGAAAATAAAACGAGGAGTAAGTAGATATTTAGAATGTAATAGTCTAATGTAACTTGCGATAATATAACGCGGACATGATAACGCGATAATATAACTATAACGTGGACATTATGAAATTAAAAACGTTTCTTATAAATAAACTTATATTATATCGCTGCTGTTCTGAAAATATATTTTGTTCTGCAAGCTTCTTTGTAGACTGGTAATAAGAATTGTGTGTTCTACGGCTTATTACTACCGTGCTTTCCATTTTTGATCATAAAATAATATTGCTTTCCTATTGGCAGACCTCATATTTCAATTTGTTTTTCACGTTATAAATTGTCTTTAAATATCATTCGTCACCACGTAATCTGTGAACGAATCTACCTATTTAAGCTAAAAACATTAAATTGGACAACTAGTTAAAAAATGCATGACAGTTATGTTATTTTATATATTTAAAATTCAATGAAAAATGTCACGAAAATTATTCTTATGTATCGTTTAGAATTATAGAATTTAATGTGAAAGAAGACAAATTATCAAATAACGGTACAATGACCCGGATTAAAGCAAAACTAATTTTGTACTCTGACATCGAGGGAAGATGCGTAACGGTCTAAAGAAAGAGCGTCGCCATGTAGTAAAGGACTTATCTACTTGATTGCGGTTACAAACCAAGATGAACTGCTTCGTTTAGCTTATCATTTTAAGTAAATTCTGGAAGCGATTGTACACCGACCGGGATAAGATAAGCGCTTTATTTTTTAATTAAATTCATGCATAATCGAATTCTTTTCTATTATATGTAAAAGTAGGGTATGTAAGTATGTACCTACCGTCTTTTAAGAAAATATAAGCTATACCCCATTTTTCGGAAACGTCTTGTATATTATAATGTTTTTTGGAACGAAGTTACTTATGGGACGCTGCGGAGGGGTACTCTAACCGGGAAAAAGCGTCCGTAACGTAAGATTTTTATTAGTAATGCACACAGTGTACGACTTAACTTTGTAATAACGTACAAATTAGTAACGCACACAGTGTACGACTTAACTTTGAAATAACGTACAAAAAATAACATATTTTTTTATCATTCATCGGCCACGATCTCAGAGCGTTCGTTTGCGCAATACACTAACTCTTATGCAAACAACCGTGAATGAAGTGTACCACAATAAGTTCGCACGTTTCCGAATGACCGTGGGTTGTTGTTGTCCAGTTTTATTTTCTTTATATCTCGAATAGAACTTAAAATTAATATTTTTATAATAAGGAGCTTCGTTCCTATCCTGTTTTCTCACGACACGACACATTTTTTTCTTAGGCTAGGGAAGGTTTTGGGCCCGCTTGTCCTGCAACACTCATATAAGTTTTACCTTAAAGTTGCGAGTTGAATTTCAATTGAGACTTTAAACTTTTATGCCAAAGTAAGTGATTTTATTCATGTTACGCAGCGAAAATGTTTGTCTAAATTTACTGATAAAAGTCATTACCCAAAAGTGATTTTTTTCACAAACTACATATCTTAAAATACTTAAATAGTCTTTTATAAATAATTTAAGTAAATTTTACAAGTATCTAGACGAGTGTTTTCAGGGCTCAATTGTAAAGTTTTGCTCTAACCAAAACACACATACTTTGACGAATTCAATCTAGACTAGTACTCTCAGAACGACCGTAACCCACGCCTATCCAGATTACCAGCTTCTTTGTACCAAAGGTCACGAGAACACGACCCGCATTACGTAACAACCTCAAACTCATATGAAGGATTAAACGCAAGGAATCCTTAGATCGATTGCGTTTCCTTCTAAACCATTAAGTCAAGGAGCATATTGTAAGCCTTCTAAGATTATGAGTAAATGACGTCTGCAGAATACTCACAAGATTACCAGATTTATTAACTCAATCTAGAGCCGAATTGATTAAGATTCGTGATTCCTGAATAACAAATGAAGCTAGATTATTGTGTGCTTAGTTAAAGTTACGGCCGTGACGTTAATAATGTCTCTTTAATGTGACGCGTGATTTTGTTCCGCTTAATAGTGTTTTAATGATTGCTCAGCCAAAACAAGATGGATTTCTGATCTATTTATTAAGTTCTAATAAAAACCCTTGAAATATTATATTAATTTTTGTCTCTCTAACTATTTTACACATACTAGTGGGGGGGGGGGGCTCATGGGACCGATAGTATTTGCTAACATCTACTCTAACAAGAGCGCTGCTTCGCTGAATCTATCACCGGATCGGAATCGTAACCCACTGAGAAGATCCAGCATGAAACTCAGTGGATTGTATCTATGGGAAATAATTGAACGTCGACAAGTATTCACATCTACTGGTTTATATGTTTAAAATTTAAATAAATCAAGTTGCTAATATTAGTAGTAGACAATATAAACAACCAATCGCAGTTACACAGATTAAGCAGCAGCATTTTTCTTTTATTGCTTAGACGGGTGGACGAGCTCACAGCCCACCTGGTGTTAAGTGGTTACTGGAGCCCATGGACATCTACAATGTATATGTGCCACCCACCTTGAGATATAAGTTCTAAGGTCTCAGTATAGATACAACGGCTACCCCACCCTTCAAACCGAAACGCATTACTGCTTCACGGCAGAAAATAGGCGGGGTGGTGGTACCTACCCGTGCGGACTCACAAGAGGTCCTACCACCAGTGAAAGCATTTGTCTGCTAACATCTAGAATACATATAAATTACAAAATCTCCTAGCTTATAAACATCAGTTGCGTTTAAAAATAAAAAAAAACCTCATTTCATATGCTCGCACCAAAATTGAAGTGGAAGCGCAGAAATTGTTCCATCAAACTTCAAACAATAACCAACTGGTGCCATAAATAAAACGTTGGAGTGACTGCTTAAATGTAACGTTCCACTCATATAAATCTCGAGTAATTGGATAAGTTTATGCGAGAGCGAGGCGGCCTGCCCGGGAGTACAATGGCTCTCCCCGAGCCTGCGTTGTGGCATATATTCTCAATAATTTGGCTCGTCTCCACCACTATCTGACTATTAAGAAACAAAAGATTTTTCGAAATAACTATAAAAATACATGATACGTCTAACACAACGGCAGATTACATAAGCTACGAACTTTAAAATAAAAAACGTTCCAATTTCATAGTGTATAAATATATATTATGTTTAATAGGCGAATTATAAAATTGAGGTCTCTATTCCTGTGTTTATCTTTGTCACAAGCCATGGGCATTGGCTTGGAAATAAAATTTTGTCAGAACGGACACTATGAGCGTTGACGCTTCGCTTTATGGCCCTCGATTTAACGAAGATTTATTATTTTTCCTCTTGACTTAGTCTTATTCCAGTTCCAGTCTGGCCAACGCTTTCGTACCTAATTCTAGAGGACGTGTATCTCTAAGTTTTATGGGATGTAAAATTTGTCCTTCGAAACAAACGATTTAGTGTTTCGCAACAGTGCCATTTATGACCTTTTTGTGTTTGTCTTTCGTTTTTTTTCTCCTACCTATGCTGATAGCCTTGAGAGGCTATATCAGCTTGACCACTGAGAAGATCCGGCGAGAAACTCAGTGGGCTATGGCAGATGTCTATGGGTTAATTCACTCGCCGAGCTCAACGAGGACGGTGACCAGTGCTTGAGGTACCTAAAAGAACCGTTAATGGATCGGGAGGATCCGTAATAACGTGTTTAGGGCGACGTCGACTGTTTACCATCAGGTCTACAGGATCTGGGTATGGGTTTGTCTTAAGACTTTCACCAAGCTTACTGTATTTTGATACTTATCGTAAAATCGAAAAATAACAATGAAGAGTTTACAAACTGGAAAAAGAGAATAAAAGTTTACATACAAAATATAAACTGCAATAAATTGTCTCCTAATTTTATTATAGACGCTACAAAACTTCGCGACACGTGCCCAAGATAAACAGCTAACCAGGTGCTACGCAGTCTGCTATACTGTATCCTCCGGCAACTTTATTTCATCTCCGACGAGACTCGCGAACGAGAAGCCATATATTTACAACCCCACGCACCTGAGATAAGTTAATATCATAAGAGTTGCGACCGCCTATACCTGCTGTACTCTATAATGTATTCTCGGGTAATTGTTCTGAAGGGCTCTCGACTCTGTTATTCGATGAAGTGTAAAGGACCGGTAGATTTATACGACAAGTTTGAAACCGCGAACTACATTCATTATATTACGTGGACTTTTTACTATGGTAACGTAATATTCTTTAATGTTCGTCGTTTTCAAAGACATTCTAAAATTAAATGACCCAATGTACAAACGAGTTAACTTAATCGTTTTTTTACAGCTAATCACTGAATGAGCTATTTTAGTTAAAGACGGGTACTGGTGTACTACGGTTAATAATCAATTTTTCAAATATGTAACCCATACCTAAATATACCAAATAAAATTTAAAAACGAAATGTAAAATTTTGTGTCTTTCGATGTTATATTCAAAATCCTCAGAATATAAATCTTGTTCATTACACAATATCAAATCGGTACGCCTACTTAAAATGACTTTCCAAGGTCTACAATTCAGTTCGTTGTCTTGATCTGCATAATGAATCCCATACCGTGCAAGCTTACCTGAAAACAAGAGAGATTTTTTGGTCAATATACTCAAACTAAAATTACACAAAATCATGAAAAATAATCAGCCACGGCTAGTTAAATAAATAGCACCAAAAGGAAGTAAGTATATTTGTAACATAATTAGGTCAAACGAAATACAATTAATAGTTTAAACAAAAGTAACAACAGATAAAACTTGGCCTATATTAGTCCCTGGCGAGCGTCAGGCCGCACTCATTCGGGAACTTAGGACCATAAAAGATAAAGGGCACATTACGGCAAGTAATAAGCGAACAACGGACCCCTAAATTGGGCAGACGCTAGTACTGGCCTCGATCTCTAAGCTCTTTCTCTACTCGGACGTTAAATATTATTATTCTATTCTATTAAATGCACAGCGCACGATCACTTCAAACGCTGTTATGAATATTGGATTCTGATTCAAACGACTGTACGAAAAAACAATTCGATTTCTGAATTACAATATGAAGGAAGGTCTTACATGGTTATAACTTAAACTAATGTTACATTCTTACATAAATGTTCAGTAAGCCATAGTCAGTTTAGTAGCGAAGTGGATAATTGAATATTTGTATACAAAAACGACAAACCAATAAAATATAGTAATTTGAAACCCCAGACTTGGAGCCAGGGCCTACATAGAAATAAATCTAATGATTTGAATAAAAAAAAACGGGTGGCACTCGGGAACTGCCGCGGTAAAGCTATTGCTTAGCATTTTTTATCAACTTATGCAATTATAATTAGACAATGATAATTTAATATTAAAACTATAATAAAACAAGACCACGCTATATTAAACATTAATAAAAGCAAAACCTTAACTGTCCCCTTCACACTCATAAGCTAGACCGCGCGAGAGAGAGATGGGCAGACTTTTCATTACGCGCATGCAGTGTGACGTCACGCCACGCGCTTATTCACAAACACTACACAAGCGCAACGTGTGAATGTGTTGAACGCGAGCTACATGGTAGGCGGAGTGAGGGGTGTAAGGTTTTTTTCGTTACGGAATTTCATGATTCCGCCGCGCTCAAGGCCAGCGATAAAAGCTATGCAATAGCTTAACAACAAAAATAAATCATAAAAATAAACCGTTTCGTGCAAATCAGAAAAGAAATTTCGTACAATACATTCACGAAGCGATTCAATCTGAACATCATTTACTGTAGCGTCACGAATACGTGTACTATCGGTAACCGATTTCCCAGTCGCCTTTTTGTCGGGTTGACTTTTTATTCGTCGCTGGACGGGGCCTATCTCGTATCTGCAAAAACTGGACGTTTATAGCCGGAGCCTTTAGCTATAATTTACGGGTAACCTTTAACCGAATCAGAGAAACAAAAAAATATATATTGGTGCCGTTAACGAAAAATATTTTCGCTTTTGACGCTTCAAATATTATGACCGTAATAAAATTAGGCAGCTCTCAAGCGCTTTATTGGTTTGATAAATTTTTTGAGTTTACAAAAATATACAGTATATATTCTAACCGTTTATGATGGCAGAAGTAGCACGAAAGGAATAAAAGACCTAGTTTTTTGTGTCATGATATTTGATCGAAGCATGATATACTAAAACACTCTATTACCATAGCTCCCATTCAAAATACAATGTACGCCGAAATAATAAAATAATTAATATAATTATAACAATTGCATCCGAAATGTTAAGCTCAAAAAATATTTCATGAAACAATAGCTCTAAATTTGTTCATTCATCTCATCAAAACAATAAAACAAAATATAATCAAACAACAACTAAACACTATAAATAAAAATACACAGCTAATGCTTACTTTTCGTGAGTTAAGTCCGTTTGCAATTCGTTTAGTTTAGCGTTTATTGAAATCCATTCCCTTTCAACATTTATGTGTGGGTTCTAATGTCTTGTCCTACATACGAGTAGAGCTGCACGTTCAAACCAAATGTCGAAATAGAATACGCGGCTTAAAACATTCACACTTAGAACAGCCATAGACAATTTAGAAAAAATCGTCATAAACTCTCTAGACTCTTTTTATAATCCTCCAACTGTAGAACATCAAATTCAAACATATCGTGTTATAATTTAATTTACTAAAAGTGTTTGACGCAATAAATTCAGAAATGAACAAGAAATCCAAACTACAATGTAATGCAGCCTTAAATTTAAGCTAATCTTTATATTGGGTAGTGAAGTACGTGTAAATAATGTAATGTAACATTAGATACATACATTTTATTACACAAGCGCATAAAAATCTAGCGTCCGCTGTCGGTGTTGCCTTATATTGTAAAAAAACCTAAAAGCCATATACCAGATCAAATGATAAATGTCAACTATTCAAGGACCCACTTTTTCACAAAAAATGTCTTCGATATCTATCCAAATATTTTCATCTACGTGTTTCACTGGACGACTGGATAGTCGTAAACACGTAAAGTCAGTAGAATAGGTAGGAAAAAAAGAAAGAAAAATCGCACAGAATAAGATAATTAATTCATTTATATATTTTTCTTATTCATGCTAGAGAAATGACTTTAATTACGACCGACTTCCGGTGAAGCTAGGTTAACCCCTCGAGGTTGCTAGCATAGGTAGGAAAAAAGAAAAACATTATTTAGTTATAATATAATTAATTAATAAAAAAGTAACGACCTTTTATGTTTGCATAATTACCTACTCGACTAAAGATAAAAAGAAGGTATCGTCAGTATCATAAGATATTGGACATCCGGATCATGTCATTGTCTATAAATAAAATTGCGTAACTCGAATTAAGTGAAAGTTATGACATATGTGCGTATAAAATACACGTTGGCTTGTAGCTTAAGCCCGTCGCTGGTCATCTATGGGACAAATACGAAAGTGGCGACACGGCATTTTTTGTAATTTTCTCCCTCCGCTAACTTTCTCTGCGCGTGTCGCATTTCCGATACTGCATTACTTACTAACTTTATAAACAAATGATTGTCGTTATTATTATTATAAAGCATAAGGTACCTTTTTCCAAAACTGAAGACAGGGCTTAACGGCTACTTATTTCTAATATTAATATTGAGATATATTCAATGAGGCAAGAACAGTTCAATACATTTATTTCCTTGATCCGTTCGTCAACCGATTTTTTTTCCTTGGTAACTATTTACGAACTCTAGTGTTATCAATAAAACATTTTCGAATAAGTGTATTTTTTTATATGTCTGTACAAAAAAATGTTCACTAACAAAACAAAAGATGAAATGTGAATCTGAATCTAGAGGTGGTAGTGATTAAAGTCGAATTTTGACCAGCAAACAGTTTAAATAAAAATACAAACGTTCCACATTAAACTTCTTAAACTTCTGCTGGCTCAATAGGAATTAAATCCAAGCCCCGTAGTGGCGAAAAAAAAAAAAAAAAAATGCAGTGTTAAAAATAAACCATTGTGATCTTATTTTTATTAAGCACGCAGTGTATACTAAAGTAGTGAACGAGATTAACGCTCTCATGTGACGCGGGGTTAATTTTTCAACTACCTTCGTGTTTGAATTCAGAAAATAAAAATATGTTAGTCGTGTTTTCGATTCCCTTAACAATTGAATTTCTTATTTCATTGGGTAATCAAGCAGTAACATTACCCATCATTTCAGAAACGATTGAATTTATTGATTAATAAAAATGAAACAATATGTGCCCAATACACAAAATACAAAAAGTCTCACATAGCATTAAATATTTTGTGGTTACTATAAAAATGCTACTCAGAAATCGATTTACAGCAAAATTTACAAAAACGCTTCGAGTGATAATCTTGAAAGTGTTTTACTGGTGGTAGGACCTCTTGTGAGTCCGCACGGCTAGGTGTGTTACCTAGCCGTGCGGACTCACAAGAGGTCTTCTGCCACTCTGCCTGTTTCTGCCATGACGCAGTAATGCGTTTCGGTTTGAAGGGTGGGGCAGCCGTTGTAACTATACTTGAGACCTTAGAACCTATATCGAAGGTGGGTAGCGATTTACGTTGTAGATGTCTATGGGCTCCATTAACGACTTAACACCAGGGGGGCTATGAACTCGTTAACCCATCTAAGCAATATGAAAATTAAAAAAATGCACTACTGTTTGCTTAACCTTCACTGGACATAAAGCCATCAATTTATGACTAAAATTTAATTTTATATGCTATTTACAAATATAATGTAATGCTAGTACATTTAAATACAAACTTTCTAATTCAAATAATCTTAATTTTTTTTTTTAACCGACTGCCTATATCAAATCCTCTTTATTATAGTTTTTTAAAATGTTATTGTAAAAAACGTTAAAATAATTTGCTTAGCTTTCGTTTAGTTCTCATACTCTTTTAAAAACAATACATTATTTATACCCACTTCTTCTCTAAAGAACAGATGACATATTGAAATATGTTTTTATTACTTATACCTATTTATATAACTGAGCTAATTAAAGTACACCTGGCGACAAAGCATTTTATCATTATCAAATCATTATACACATATAAACACCAACATAATGTTGCAAAGTTTCAGTGATAATATGGCTAACACGCACGATTTCAACATTACCACCTATTTCTGCCGAAAAGATTTTAAGGGTACGAATTTGAAGCATGGGTCAGTCGTTTATATAATATACTCTAATGAAACTTAGACCTCACGTCTCAAGGGGGTACACAGCATTCACAACGCGACATCGATGAGATCCAATTACCTATTACTAGATATGCCACTCATCTGCCTCAACAACTAAACCTCACAGACTGTGCTAAGGGCATTAATCACCTGTCTTACTGGTGCAGTCGGGTAATATCCCGTAGCCTATTAAAAGAAGTATCTACGCGCCTGCACCTTATGTCTGTCGGTTACGGCCCATTGCGCACCCCCCAGGTGATAAAGGCGTTAAATACGATTAAGAGATCCCTAATGGAACCGTCCCAATAATACCCGATACTCTTTCTCTCTCTAGCTTATCACGCGCTCCGTCCCAATTTCCTCAATTACAGGATCAAGTAGAAGTAATGAAATGACTCTAATCATTATCCCATTCTTTTCGTACGCCTTCGCCGGTCGCTTCGTGTAACATTAAAGACTACACCGGATTATCGCGAAATTTATTCAGCCGTTTAATTCCACCGGTGGATTTTTTATTTCAACTCAGCGCAAATTAGACTTTACGTTCACATCTATATTAACTGTATTCCAACAACTATTCCGAAAAAGTATCAAAACGTAAACTACTTTAATACTGGTGATAGGACCACTTGTGAGTCCGCACGGGTAGGTACCACCACCCCGCCTATTTCTGCCGTGAAGCAGTAATGCGTTTCGGTTTGAAGGGTGGGGCAGCCGTCGTAACTATACTTGAGACCTTAGAACTTAAATCTCAAGGTGGGTGGCGCATTAACGTTGTAGATGTCTATAGGCTCCAATAACCACTTAACACCAGGTGGGCTGTGAGTTCGTCCACCCATTAAGCAATAAAAAAAGATGTGTGGTGTCTTGGGACACCGGATAGGAACGAGGTTCCTTATTACAAAAATATTAATTTTAAGTTCTATTCGAGGTATAAAGAAAATAAAACTGAAGGTTTCGCAACAACCCACGGTCATTCGGTAACGTGCGAACTTATTGTGGTACACTTCATTCACGGTTGTTTGCTCTGAAATCGTGGTCAATGAATGATAAAAAAATTGTTATTTTTTGTACGTTATTACAAAGTTAAGTCGTACACTGTGTGCATTACTAATAAAAATCTTACGTTACGGACGTTTTTTCCTGGTTAGGGTACCCTTCGGCATCGTCTCATAAGGAACTTTGTTCCAAAAATATTCACTATCAATAGTAATTAAAAAACAATAATTGCATTGTAGAAACTATTCATCACAACAGAAAATGAGAGGGTCCACTTCGAAGTTATAACGAGTTACAAGCGCATTTGGAATTCCTAGTTCCGGGCATCGAGGCTCGTCATGCAACGCCGAAACTTTCAACGGTTATAGAAGTGCAAATACGCATTAGATTGAACACACACATTCGGAGTGCAATCATTAAACTACCATCATAGACGTGAGCGCGCGCGAGTCGAATGCACGCTGCGATTACTCTCGGCCGAGAGGTTGGCAGTACAATCGAAACTTTTGATTAAAATCAAGCAAACCTTGGTGCGCGGATCGTACGCTCCAACGGAAAACGAACATCTTTATTTGAACTACATATGAAATGTTCATATTGGGAAATACGATTGGAATTCGATGTTTATACAATCGATTAACCCGCCAGGTAGCGTGACCGTTGCCTCTAGAGCTCACACGTTTTGTAATAAAACGTATTATCGGATTTTGTGTAATACGATTTTGTATTACCATTGTAAGAGCTGAGTGTCTTATCTATGACGATAATAATTATTATTATTTTTCACTTCATATTACTATCAAATATTTGACCGAGTACAACAAAACAACCCCTCGTATTCGAAAGCCATTTTCATTCAAAAAGCTCTGCAATATCCGGAAGGTTTTCTTTACGACCCATTCCTTTTTCGCGCCCACTTCATCATTTGTCCAAGAAAAAAAATTAAACATGTCAGCACTGAAAAGATTGATCGCCGTTTGGACTCGAACTCGAAATCATAAAACGCCATACCGCACGCTATGATTTTGTTTGATTTTGTTTATCAATATTTATTGGTGATTGCAGCGTAAATAAAACTAGATGATGACCGAGCTTTGCTCGGCTTTTTTTTTATAACGGCATCTTGTTGTGTCTTTAAAGCGGTTAGTTGCCCTCCATTAAGAAAAATAGTATTATTATTCGCCAATAGATGTCGGAAAGAGACATAAAGTTGATTATTGGAAACACGAATAAAACAATATTTTCTGAAAATAAATCGTAACTAGATCGATTTATCGCCCCCGGAATCTCCTGTATACTAAATTTTATTAAAATCGTTGGATCCGTTTCCGAGATTCAGATTATACCTATATATATATACAAGAATTGCTCGTTTAAAGGTATAAGATAAAAGGAATGTCTCTCTCTTTGTGAAAGTTGCATTAGAGGGAGAACAAAACGCTACATGCAAGAATCAGTTTAAAAAAACACCGTGATCCGTGACTATAGAAATTAATCCGATTAATGCGTCGGTTAGAGTAGCAACGCGGTGGACTCATCCAGTAGTCCGGACTCCCACCGGACGCGCCCCTATCAGCCTCTGGTGCGGAAATTTCATTAACGGCTAAGAATCTACAGCTATTCCAAGTATTCAGATCGCATTAATTTAGAATAATAATTAACTGTCTGTTTCCTAATAATAAATTAATAAAATTGAGAATCAAATAATCATTTGCCCAATGTTATTGTATTCAATAAATGCTGCATTCGTTTTCTTGCTGCTAAGGAAGATATCACCTTAAGTGGTTACCACCACACGTAATTATCTATAATGCTGGGGTATAGCCAAACTCTTTGACGACGACGACCTTAGTAATAGGTGCATAGGTTATGTCGTAGCATCTGACATAACAAGTTAGATTTCCGATGATCTCGTGATTAAACGAATCAGACGTCACTTGGGTAAAATATAATTGTTATCTAAATAATTTTGTGATTTATTATTTTAGCAAGTGTTGTAAGTGCTGTAAATGTGTTCCATGATTTATAATTTTGGGTTGTTGCTCAATTATTTGACACCAGCTTCAACTCATCTACATTATTAAATAAATACGTCACGAGCCACAGATCACAAAACACACAAAGCACAAAAAGTATTTAAACAATTTTACTTTAATGAAGCACTTATTTAGCACTTATTTTACCTAAAATGTCTTTATGTTTAATACACAATATTGTTACAAACGCATAACCAGAGAATCCATGTATGAAAATTTAATCGAATACAATGAAAAAAATGCCTTCCAATTATCCTCGTGAAGGTTCTAATGCGTCACTTACCGAATAAAATGTATTATTATTACATTTAGAAAATGTAAACAAAAGTGATGAAAATTTTGTGGTTTTTTGTGGCAAACAAACTGGGTCGGTCTAAATAGATTGTATATTGACTAATAATAAAAAAAAGGTAGACATTTTTCATTCAGAGCCGTGTCTTTGTGGCCAGTAACCTTCATAGCTTATCACGGATTACGAGTGCGATTCCCAGTCGTCATGATATAATGTGGAGTTTTTTTAAAAATGGAGAAGTTACTTGCATTTCAGAGACCTTTCTAGACACACCAGGATAATTAGACGAGCATGGGCTCAGCCAGGAACTGTGGGACTGGTTAATAGGTGCCCTAACGGCTCCGATGGAGACTTAATAGCTCAAGGCCCGCTGCTTCACGAATAAATCTACTACTGGAGTGATATCGAATGAATCTTTATCAAATATTTTTAGATTTGGTTGTCCGTATGTATGTTTGCATATCTTATTTGTGTATTTGCAATGTCCATAACACAGGAGACTTTTAGCTTGAATCAATTGAAAGCTATATATACGATCGTACACTTATCGTCCTAAATCCGGTCAACATTCGCAAGAGTATTTTTTGTCGGAGGTGATTCCAGTACAAGGTTGGCAACGCTTCTTATTAAATATATTACGGAATTTAAAAATTCAGCTACCGAAGTAAATATTACTATATATTAAATAAATATTACTTCGGTAGCTTCGGAATACCGGACACTAAGCAAGCGATCGTACGAAATTTTCTACAAAACATATTAATAATTAAATAGCGTATTGTAACAAAAATAAAAATCAGCCGAAATTAGCCGTGAAAAGTTCTCAGCAGTGGACCAGCTGCTTTGCGAAATACGTCGCGAGCGCGGGCTAATTAAAAAACATCATTAAAACCTTTAGTGTACTGATATATATAAACGGATACTATTTTCTATTTACGTTAAGGTAAAAATAATTACTGTAGGGTATTGGCCAATGGTTGGATTTCGTATTATATCAACAGACGTAACCTAAGGCAAATACTGTAAGATCCGGTGCGAGTCAACGAACTATTAAATGCTGTTAGCAGTGAAAGGTGTTTGTGGAGCAACTTGTCAATATTAATCGAATAAGCCATGATCATTCTGCTCAAGTTTATCCGCATTATGATTTATAATTAAACCACCATTCAATATCTTAAGTTTGATTTTCTTAAGTAATTACGGGCAGTTGTTAATACTGAGGTTCTGCATTCTGATACAACTTCGAAGCATAGGAAATGCAATATTCGTCTGCGAAGCACGGCTCTCGCTAAGGTTCGTGTTAGCAACATCGTCAGGTTTGAGCCCCGTAAGCTCACCTACTAGTTAAAGTTACGCTGATATGGTCTCTCTAGACTATCAGTTTAGGTAGGAAAAAAAAAGCGATATTCAATGTAAATCAATCTAATATCCGATCTCCACCAAGACATACCTAAACATAGTGTAGAATAGTAATTGGCTAATTTCAAATTCCTTTTTTTTCTCACTGTAACCTTTATGTATGTACCAAGCTAATTAAAAACATGTTTAAAGTGTATAGAGACCATGACGTATGTGCCTACCGACGTTGAGCGGCGAGATCGAAGGCGCATCGTCGTTTTTTTTTTAATTGCTTGTATGGATGGCCGAGCTCACAGCTCACCTGGTGTTAAGTGCTTACAGGAGCCCATAGACATCTACAACGTAAATGCGACACTCACCTTGAGATATAAGTTCTAAGGTCTCAGTATAGTTATAAGGGCTTGCCCCACCCTTCCAACCGAAACGCATTACTGCTTCACGGCAGACATAGGCAGGGTGGTGGTACCTACCAGTGCGGATTCACAAGAGGTCCTACCACCAGTAATAATAGTATACTATCTGAACTATCTTGACAGTGATGATGGTTCTTATTAAAACGAGCGCATACGCAATACGATCTACCATCATAATTACGCAAATTTGGAATGCTCTTTACTGAATTTACCAATTTTTTTCCTTATCTAAGTACAAGTAGGCACGAGGGGCTATTCTAATTTGCCTGGACTGGATAGTATGCTCACGAGGCTCAGTCTGAGACACTTTACGTTAGCTATGGCTAGAATAGATGTTACTAGTTGTAACATCTATTCTAGCCATAGCTGTGATTTGCTGAATCTATCATCGGATCGATTTAGATATTAAAATTCAAAGTTTTTTTATTAGAATAAATGGGCTAACCTTACTTTTTTTTCCTACCTAAGCTAATTGACTTGAGAGACCCTATCAGCGTCACCGGGCAAGTAGGTGAGCTCACAGGGCTCAAACCTGACGTTGTTGCTAACACGAACCCTAGCAAGAGTCGTGCTTCGCAGAATCTACGACCTGATCGGAAACGCGACCCACTGAGAAGATCCGCCGAGAAACTCAGTGGGCTGTGTCTGTGGGTTAATTTACTCGCCGAGCCCTTCGTCGCAAGCGACGGGTTCGACGAGAACGATGACCGATAAACTTACATCACAATAGAACGAATACTAAATATTTCAAAATTGTTTTCCATGTTTTATTTCGGCCATATTTACTAAGAGCATTTATTTTTTTGGTAACTGTTAAGTATATTGTTTCTACTTGAGACCCGTATACATATGGACATACATTGGACATGATACTATTGAGCCATAAGTGGAAAAATAACTAACTAAAACATTAAAATAAAACACGTAAGAGAGAGCTCGTAAATCAGTTGTTTAATCTGAATCATTTTACATTTCATAATAGGTATTACTTTATTCACCATTTTATAAGTTGATATAAGTGAAAGTGGTAGGAAGTCAATATACCAATTATTTAGCTGGCTTTCGACATATTGATCTATTCGTATTTTGCGTAACACTAAAATATATTACATTTAATTTAAATATCAATATAATGATAGATTGTTTCAAGCTTTGGCGGTTACTTGTACACTTTTAATTTGACGGGTTCTTACTGCGAATATAAATTAATTTTTTAGCGTAAGGTCGGAAGCTCATTAAATTTGAGTAGCTTAAATAAAGCTATTAGTAATTAATATAACGGAACAGAACATTTGAATAACATCAGGGTATACGGGTCATTCCAGGTGAGCCTTAAAGTCCCTTGAATATTGCAATTTTTACGTAAGCATTTTAAGCCTACGGCGAATGTTAATTTAGTTCCATCATTCACGATTATTTACGTAACTTTATCTCATGAGTACTCATTACGTGTCATCTAATACTCGGTAATTTGCCAGTCTCCTACATGGGCATTTTTGTTAGAAACTGAGTTGCAACATTTCATTCTCATGTTTGATTTAGAATTCATTTTTGAGATACTTAATATATTTAAAAGAGAAATGCCTGTAAGTTTCTGTATTTCGGGCATCGGTGTATTCGCTCAATCACATCATTGAAATAAAATGATCACTGCATTTTTTTTCAATTAGATGTGTGATCCTAATCACATAGAGGTCACAATGTCAATGACGCCGCCCACCTTGCGGCATGAAACCGAATGTTTTTTGCCTGCTTATCTGTCGGTAGTCTCGAAGAGATAGTTTGGCTTCCCCTTACTTAGTGGGCTAGCTTGAAATAATTTGCTAAAATCTGCCACAACAAGAGCAGTGCTTCGCTGACTAGGTCGAAATCGCGATACACTGAGAAAATCTAGGAAGAAAATCAGAAAGTTGTCAGTTGGTTAAGTTATACGTCGATACAGATGACCGGTGCTTGTAATGCACTGAGTGTTGATCGGAAGAATTCGAAATGACATGTGTAGGGCAACGGTAGCTGTTTGTCGCCCTGTCGTCTGGGTTGGGGATGTAACTTGCGAAACCGAAGTCCTCACTTGTATTATATAACAGTTGTCTCATACTTCAAACAGAATGCAGTGATTCGTTGCAGATAAAGCAAAATGGTGATATCTACCAGTACATGCTCATTTATACGCCCTACCACTAACTAGTAAATGAAGTATGGACAATAAACCAAATCTTCGATTCATATTGACCATAATAATAGAAAAATGTTAGCATCTTGAAAATGTAAATAAAAAGATAAAAATATATCTTAATTAAATAGATTTGTTTTGATTAAATTTAGTACCCGGTAAACTACTTCCTATTCTTTTTATAACCGTCTTATTTCGTCCATCCTTTTGTAGTCTGAAAGAAATTTATTTCAACAAGTACTATCTGTACAATAATGTAAGTTTATGCTTACGTATTAGGATCACTGTGTTTTCGTGGATAGTAAAGCATGTTATTTGTACAAATTATAGGAAAAATAATGAATATAGGTGAAAAAATGGGGGCACTAAAAAATAATTGTTTCTCAAAGTGGGCAGTAGAGAAAATAAGTTTGAGAGCCCCTGGTCTAAAGAATAAGACGACTGGTGTAATCGCTATATGTAATATAGCGTATTCGTTTTTATTTCTTACTTAGATGTGTGGACGAGTTCACGGCCTAACTGGTGTTTAACGATTCCCGGAGCACATAGACAACTACAAAGTAAATGCCGCCACCCACCTTGAGAAATGACTTCTAAGTCTCTATACTATAACGTCTGCCCCACCCGTTTTCTCCTTCCCTTTGCGAGTCGTAAACATAATTAAAACTATTTGTACGGTTTAATCTCGTGTTTATTATTCTTGTTTCATAATTTTAACTAACAAAGTCTGAGTCGTCCGTACCAACCGTATGTAAGTACTGTAATGTATTCAAAATGTCGGATTAAAAATGAATCAATAAACACCGAAGAAAAAGAATCAATAAATCGTAAAAATCGTTTGAATTCATTCTTACATTGTCTAGTAGGTATATACAATGATTATTAAACTTTTGTAAGTAGCTGAAGAAATACACAGCTCGTAACCGTGGCCTCAAGCAATTCACGCGTGAACTCCAGGTGTGCGTGCTCACAGCGAACTTACGAAATTTGATGACGTAATTTTGTCTTTTAAGAATATTTAGACGCTTTAAAATTCATAGTTACCCGTGGAGCTATTTAAAATTTAATGGACCGATAGTAGATTTTAGAAAACATTAGTGTTTTTTTTATTGCTTAGATGGGTGGACGAGCTCACAGCCCACCTGGTGTTCAGTAGTTCTCGGAGCCCATAGACATCTACGACGTAAATGTCTATGGGCTCCGACGCTGCTGCCTATTATCTGGTGATACGCATTAGTCATCGTTATGACCCTGACGGGAAGAGATGGGGAGTGCTTTTCAAGGCAGAGCACGACCGCTAAAGTAGACTTAAATGTTATGTTCGATGAACAGTAGTGTTAAGCCGGTAAGAGTAACGCCATCTATCGCCGAATAGTCGAACGAATATCGATGGATCTAGTAGCATCTAGAACGCTCAAGAAGTACAACACCATCTATTGTCAGAAAGCGGAAACATACAATATTAGACTTTTATGGAATATTCTCGGGGTATATAATATTTAGGTCTATAATATTTAGGGATTTCGTCTCGACTATAAAAGCGGTGCTGAGACGGAACGCAGTCAGTTAGTAATCGGAATTACTCGAAGCGAAACAGCAAACGGATTACCTGAAGCGAAGCGGAAGAAGCGAATTGAGAGTTTTAAGTGTTCTAAGTGTTGAATACAGTTTTCAATTTGTACTTCGGTAGAATTTTATTTATCCCGAACCCCAGCGCGTAACAGTAGCATTCAGATTGCATAAAGTAAATTTACGTAAAATCCATGGAAAGATAATTAACTGTAACGTAAAGAAATGTAACGTAATTTCAAAACGATCACTTTCTACAATTGAACGCTAATTTGAAACTCACATTACGGCAGAGAAAGCCAAAACAAATTTTTGGAAAAAAAATATATTGGTATCCAATGTTCTAGTGAAAGTTTCGGTTTTTATAACGAACATTCATCAAACTATCGATCGTTAAGAAGTAATTTGATGAAAATTCTATAACTAAATGTTTTCAGAATGATGGAATGTTTTTTTTAATATTTCTAAATTTTTTTACGAATGTTTATATACTGTTAAATTAAATGTGAATTTTTTAATTTTTTTTTATTGCCCTTGTAGGTAGACGAGCATACGGCCCACCTGATGGTGAGTGGTTAGCGTCGCTCATGGACTTCAGCAACGCCAGGGGCAGAGCCAAGCCGCTGCCTACCTATAATTTAATATTTACATAATATTTATAACTGTGAATATATATTTATAAATAAAGTAATAGCAATTTAAAAGTGGCGTAGGAGACGAAAATTAAAAACTCATGAAATTCAGCTCTTTCTAAAGTAAAAGAAACTCAATCCTGACGAGGGTCCTTCGACCGCACACATTACTTTTTTATTACACGATGTTTTATACCTTCGTCGTGGAAGTCGTTCGTGAACACGTGTTAAGTACATACTGCCCGTGAATTATTGGTAGCTGCCTGCGGGATTTGAACCCAGGCAAAATCACATCACTCCATACGATTACACCAGGCGTGTTATCCTTTAAGCCAGGGACTCTCAAATTTATTTTCTCTACTGCCCACTTTGAAAAACAATTATTTTTTAGTGCCCCCATTTTTTCACCTACTTAAATAACACTATAGCGAGGGTTCAGTCGGTGTCTTAGAGTCCTCCTAGATGAAATTACAAATCCCCTCCCAAGCTTCTGCACAACGCCCCCATTTGTTCTGAGTTTCTTACCACCCCCCTTTAGGCCTGCAACACCCACAAGGGGGCGTTATCGCCCACTTTGGGAAAGGCTGCCTTAGGCCACGATGACGTTAAATCCCTATATTGTATAAACAGCATACATTTTAATACATCTTAAAGATTCAACATTAAAACAAATTTCATTATGTTAGTGACTTTAGTAGCTCCAGTACTGGATCGATTCTTGACAGATGTAGTCTTGTTATTTTGTTTAGCTTTGTATGTGGATCTTGTGTCATACGCGTTTCCCGCACAGGAACAATCCTCGCTTGGAGTTTATAACAATTTTATGTCCCGGAAGGTTGTTATAGCATCATCAGCATACGATAAGAGGATCGCGAGTAGTCTCAAGAAATCGTTCATTTTCATACAGCTAGGCACATACACCATGGAGCATGACTTATTTCACTAGCAATAATTAAAATTTCAAATATATAAGCACATTCCATTTTATAAAATAAATATTAGTTTAATACCCAACGAACGAGTTATTGATCAAAAAATTACATAATTATAACATATGTTTAAGAATAAAAGCAAGAAAAGTCATAAACACTATCGAAATAGCGAAAACGAATCATTTTCACGGTCAGTGAAGATCTGTCGTCAAAATATCGATTTTAATTATGTCCCGTTGCCGAAATTTTAAACAATCAATTAATTATGCAATAAAGAGAAAATATGTAACAACACCCTAGCACAATTGATTTTAAACTGATCTGAAGTTTAGCTTGAAATAACAGTAGCGGTAGGCAGCTACTTCGCTGTGTTCCTAGCGTTGCTGATGTCCATTAAAAACGATAACCACTCACCATCACTCCTCTGCCTACAAGACAATTAAAAAAGCTATCTGATCAAAAATACAAACCAATTTCGCTATACCCACCTTAAAGGTCGAATAAACACATCAATTTAAATATTTCACATAAAATGGTGACATTCGCGTAATTAATGTAATATGGCAATCTAAAAATTCATTTATAGAATAAAAATTGCTTTTCAAACTGGTTACAAGATACAAGGTTAACAGCACACTCAAAATTGCTTATTGTTGTTTTGCAAAAGTACAACAGGGTACTACTCTATTAGGGGTGTGCATTTAAAGGATTAATTATTTTGATTAAAAGAAAAAAACAAGATTACAAATCGATTAGCGACATACTGTGAATAATGCGTTATTTTTTTAATTACCTCATGTTGTAAGACGTTTGGTATTTTAAATAAAAATTAAAAAGTACCGTAATATAGTTGCTGTTTTATATGTGTTATTGTTTACTCATTGTTACTATTACGAATAGAATAATACCTGATCGTTGGTAGCCTAAGGGGGTAAACCAACTACGCGCGGGCCGTAAGGTCAGCGCAACCTGAGAAAATTGCTAACACTGGCCCTAGCAAGAGCAGTGATTCTCTGAATCTACCACAGGATTGGAATGGCAACCCATTGAGAAGATCCGGCGATAAACTCAGTGGCTTAGTTAAATCCATAAATACGCTCAAGATACTAATTACGAATTGCATGTTCATTGTAACTACATATGACCACATAATCGAAATAATTAAAGTGCGCAATGCAAAAACATACTTTGCATCAGTAAAATCATTATTACCTTGAAAATAAAGATCACGTAGATAAATCGTACTATTTAAGTTTGTTACTCAATTCATTTTTAGCAATGGCGCTAATTGACGCTTTATCTGTAGTTTAATTACACATCACTATTTGTGTTAGAGTACTAACCTAAAACAAACAGTTTTGTTCTCATTCGCCGTTCACTTCGAAAGCTGTAAATTGGAGATCAAATTTTTATGATTCTATAAAAAATATTTATAGTTACGTCGCGAAATATTTGTTTCTGTCAATGTTTGAATCGATTTTCATAAAACGATATATCAAAGCGGACATCCCTGGTTGTCAATAACGGTACCGACATGGCGAATTCCGACACGTCCACTAACGGTCCGTTCTCCTGTCTCCTAAGAATGCCACTCTAAAACCGCTCATCTGCCTTGCGTGAATAGAATTTAATAAGAATCGAGATGGCTATGAAATTAAAGAAATAAAAGAATGAATTTATCGACATGGGAGATGTATCGAGTTAATTACATTGACTACGTGTGTTGTCGGTCAAGTTTGTCTTACTGCTTTGTATACGAGTTTGAGCTCCTCGTTATTTTGTTGTTTGATTATAACTGCTCTAAATTATTGTTTCTTGCGTATTCATCGTGACATGTATTTTCTTGACCAAGCTTACCAAAGTCCTCAACAGAGGAGTCAAGAGCGTCCTCATTAAGATATAAAATGCTATGAAATGCATCTTTACTGAATAAGAATGAATGAGACACGAAGTTAATAAATACTAATGAATCAAAAATACGCGAAAAATTACCTAAATAGGTCTGGCGAATTGTAGATGCCAAATAATTTCAGTAAAATATGTTTGTTCACATAATTGTTTTTCATTTAGTTTGTCGTCTATCCACAGATAAGAAACGATGCCTTCTCTAATAAATCGCCAAACAGCCTCATTTTTATAGCCGATATAGTTGCCAGTAATTCAAAATTACAATTGTTATACGAAACAAGATCTAAAATCAGAACTTTTTGTAAACGTCCGTACATAGTGGACAAAAAGTAATCAAAGTTTTCTTCATTAACCTATATACGGGCTGTGTACGGTCGAATTCGCATATACAATGGAACCTCACACCGTATCGAACAACCTTGGCGAGTGAACATCTCGCAATCAATAATTTTTCTGTTGCGCACGCTTCAAATAAAAGTGCCGGTTTCCTAGTTTCGAACTATTGTAATCATTTTAACATTGGACCGTGAAATGTTTCTCAATGTTCTTAATTACCAACGTTGAAGTGAGTTTAAAGTTAAAAATAACACACACATGTAACTCAAATGCTACAAAATTTATATAAAAGGTTTTAAAGCTCCAATTTTAAGCTAGTAGTAATTTTTCTAATGAAATACGTACTCAACAAATGTTCACGATTGACTTCCACGGTGAAGGAATAACATCGTGTAATAAAAATGAAACCCGCAAAATTATAATTTGCGTAATTACTGGTGGTAGGACCTCTTGTGAGTCCGCACGGGTAGGTACCACCGCCCCGCCTATTTCTGCCGTGAAGCAGTAATGCGTTTCGGTTTGAAGGTTGGGGCAGCCGTTGTGACTATACTGAGACCTTAGAACTATATCTCAAGGTGTGTGGCGCATTTACGTTGTAGATGTCTATGGGCTCCAGTAACCACTTAACATCAGGTGGGCTGTGAGCTCGTCCACACAGCTAAGCAATAAAAAAAAAAAAATTTTTTTTTTGCCAAAGTGGCGGAATTAAATATTTAATAATAATAATCAACTTTACAAACTAATTGATTTCTTTCATCGTTCACTCATTGTCTATTTACATAATATGTAACATAAAAATAGTTTTTTCTCCGCAATCCGTAGACAAAGTGTTAACTAATAATTTAAACGTGACAAATCACGCAATGAGCTAACTGCATTAGGGAGAGTTTAAGTGCTTATCATTACAGTTCATTGCGCTTTTAGTGTTCTGAGTGGCGTAACATTATAAAACTCGTTCAGGAGTTTAAGCCTAGTCAGGGATACTTTTATTTATGAAATCAGAGGGAGAATTGGATTGATTTATTGTGTGTTTTTACGCGCTAGATGAATACGCTGACATGATGCTGAAATATCAATTGTACTTTATAACGAATGTCGTTTAAAACAGAACGCATAATTTTTGCCGCGCTGGTTATCAATGCGTCTTAGGCCTAGAGTTTATAGCAAAACAATCTAAACAACCACAGATAACAAAAGAATAATGGCTGCTATAAGGAAGACATTGAGTTCTTTGATTCTAATACTATGTATAATACATTTAATCTACGTGTACTGAGGTAATAACTAAAATGTCTGATTCTGGGGCGTGACTCGCGGTCTGGTCCTTCGTGACGACTCGCGCTGGAACTGTCGCAACGCAATGAAATGTAACGTAATCGAAACGACACGAAAATGTTTTTATCGACTTACTCTCATTGATGTAAGCGTGTCACGATTTGAGGGTTAAGTACTCATTTCGGGCCTCTCGATCCCGCCAGCTCCGAAAGTGAGAGTTCAATGATTTATGTCTGTTTCCGGCGGTTTTCTAACGTATTAAATATATGGATAGGCACCGATGACACTTTCACTGAAGATTTCGGATTTGTGATACGACGATCGAAACGTACTAACGTGTAATTATTGGAACTAGAGGTCCCGCAGTAGTCGAAATTCGACTATTGCAATTAATGGCAATTGTAAGTTTGTACACTATTATGATTGTATTTTATACTTCTATAATCACAAATTTCGCCAAGACCACACTATAAAAAATATTAACAAAGACAAACAATATTTAATCTATTCTCAATTTGACAACAGACGTCAAGAACCAAAGTTTGACAATAAATAGTATGCATGCGTGTGTGCGTCAAATACACATGGTACATGGTACGTAGTGTGTGTAATGTTTTCTTTATTGATTTAATGTATCTTTTGTACATTATTTAAAAAAATATTAGCATTGTGCACTTTTTCTCTATATTCTCTATGAGTGTGGAAAATTTCATACTCCTCCGTCCGCGCAATTTTCGTAAAAAGGGATACAAAGTTTTTGCTTCAATTAAGATTTACATATTATGCAACCAAATTTCTACCGAATTAAAAACCTCTTGCAACATATCCTTTTCAATATAAATTAAAAGATACAATGAAACTGACATCTCGTGCGTTAGAGAAAGGATTGTTGAATTATCAGTTGGAGAGGTCAAACGGGTTGTATGCGAATCAGAACAATCGAACCCGTCAGAGGTCTATTTCAGATAAAGGCTACTGGTTACACCGTCGCGTAATAATGTTTTTATCGATCGCTCTGTTCGTTGGAGAAAACTCTTAGAGTTCAGTTTTTATCGACATCAATGGCAAAAACAACCGCGCCCAGCTTTCCCTGATTACTGCGTTTAGAATGTAACGGTATAAACCTGTTATTCTACGATGGTATTTACATGCTATGGGCAACGACAAAAATAGTGTGATGCTCTTAGTGAAATCTTGTCATGTGGCATATGTATGGTTTTTATCGACCGTAAAAGCATTTAAATCTTCATTTACATTGAAAATGCAACAACTCTAATCTACATAAAAAAAAAACTTGATGGATTTCACGACATGTATTTTCGTCGAATGGATTTTAAAGCTTTCTTCTGTAAAAGCAATAATGACTGAGTCTAGTCGATTTAATATTCTAGCTATTATATGATTTATCAAAAAATATTTAGAGTATTATAATTAACTATAAGTTTTTTTTTTTTAATTCACTACAAATATATATCCAGTTTTTATGGAAAAAATAATTATTAGCGCTGCATGAAACTCTTTGTCGGTTACTATACTTATAGTTTTATTGATTTTTTATTTATTGTTTAGATGGGTGGACGAGCTCACAGCTCACCTGGTGGTAAGTGGTTACTGGAGCCCATAGACATCTACGACGTAAATGCACCACCCATCTTGAGATATAAATTCTAAAGTCTCAAATATAGTTACAACGGCTGCCCCACCTTTCAAACCGAAACGCATTACTGCTTCACGGCAGAAATAGGTGGGGCGGTGGTACCTACCCGTGCGGACTCACAAGAGGTCCTACCACCAGTAAATTGTAATCAGTAGTTAAAGATTCGGTGTAAACATAGATCTATGTGATTAGCTCCACCCCTGTCATTAATCTCGTCTCTCGCTAGCCAAGTCACGCAGCGGAAGGGCGAGACGCGACCGAAACTTCGAAAAATCATGTCTGTCCCAAGTGCCAAATTACACTCTGACCGATCAAAATCAATATCGCTTTACGATTTAAAATTACAATCTCCTCCCTGGATTGCCATTTCGTTCTTGATATTTCCCAACGGTATATCAGTCCATATACCGATTTTAGACTGTACAATATTAAGATCAACTTAATTTGACATTACGGAAAACTGCAATTATTTTAATGTAAAATATACGGTACTGGTAGTAAACACTATTGCTGTTTAATGTTCCTATGCTGGTAACCTCACTGTAGTAGATTCACCGAACATCTAGACCATCTCACAGGACTCAGTCTGGCGAATTTTCTAACACTAGTCTAAGGAAGGGCAGAGCATATCTGAATCTCCCACCGGAACAGATTCGCGATCCACTGAGAGGGTCGGGCGAGAAACTGAATGGGGTAGTTTAATGTCTCAGATATTTCAAAATAAATACAATTTGAGTTGACTATTAAAGACACATGTCGCAAATGGTCTTTATTTCTATATAAATAGCTTTCTATCTATCGCTTTATCGGATCGATGAATAAAGTTTCAATAATGATGTGGAAATGAGACATGATGATTATGATGATCATTAATTTTTAAGCTTAGACTAATAATAACACCATAGCCGGATTGCGTTCAATTAGAATGAACACACGCCTCCGAAAACATACTAAACTATGCAAAAACATTACAAGCAAAAGAGTAAGCATTTATATAATTCAATACACATTATACAATTCATTCAATACAATATCTTTAAACTTTACGATTTTTTTGCTGTTATCAAAATTATTTTGATGAGTGTATTGAATAAGTTTTATAATGATGTTTAGTGTTTTCTTTATTTCTATAGTGGTAACTTTATAACTTTGTTAAGAGTACTATATTTTTTTTCTATTTCTAAAAAATTATCTAAAATTACCACCGAACTAATAACGCATGTACAACAATAAGTAGTAAATACTGAGATTAACTACAAACATAATTGCTTTCAAGCGTATAAAAAAATAATTGTATTGTTCATAGCATCTCATTATTATTACCATTCTCAGTCATGTTGCTTTCATCTGATAAACTTTAATTTACGCTTTCCTACTTCATTTTACGCATATTTTTATCTCCTCCCCCCCCCCCCCCCCTGAGTAATTACATTTCCAGATAACTTTTCCAAATTTTAAGATACTGTGATTAAAGACGGATTTTTTTTTTCTTGACGAAAGTAAATAAAGGGAATAAATGTAATCACGTCGAAACTTTTATAAAATTTTCGCGGATGAAAAGTCGTCGTCGCAAATTCGATTTATTTTAAATAGCGTGAGCAGGAAAAATATTTCGGATTCATAAGAGAGCCCCCATCTAACCTCCGTGTCGGACATTATATTACCATAAATTAATTATGTATTCCGTCGAACATAAAACATAACTTTTGAAATTTTATTTATAGTCTAAATGTCAATATTTGCGAGTCCTATAGTTGAACTCGTTAATTCCATCCAAGGTGAAGGCGTATCAAGCAATACTCAAGTCAGTTATTAAATGGAGACCTAATTAACGAAAGCCAACAAGTAATTCAATAAAATATTAAAGATATCATACAATAAAATATTCAAGTTGACACGGTAGATTTTGTGAATGTATCATAATTATTATTACTGCCATGGTGACACCATAAGCCCGCCAGTTACTGTGCCCCACGTGGATCTACTGTGACCACCTCAGAGTATTAAATCTCTTCTTGTACCAGACCAAATTCAACATAAACTTAAATACTTTTCTTGAATAAATATTGTTTACCTCCTCGGGGCAGAGAACGCGCTCCCCAAGCAATAAGTATCTTTTTCTGCCTCAGGCCGAGCAGCCCCGTAGAAAGGTTTCTTTCTCGCAGTAGCAGTGGACTGGATTAGTTCTTCTATATTGTTCCCTCACTACTGAAGATCGCGACTACATGTGACGTTCTTCCACTGTGTTCGATCATGGGTGGCATGGACCGCATGGTACAGACTAATTAGTAGCAAGGTCGAATCTGTACATGTGCCGTCGCAATGTAAACAGCCCCAAAATAACAATATTCCACACTACACATTTTTGTAATACAAGTAGCCCAATATTTAAATTAAGGGAGAGAATATAATATGAAACCGGCATGACGCAGCCTGTTTGAAGTCAGACGTGGAGTCTGTCAATTTTTTTGTGACCCATTTCAAACAAGATAATCTACCCTTTATCTTACTTTCAACTAAAGTCATATCTCAGAAACCATACCCGATGCTACGATATAATATATTATTGTTGTGTTTAGTGATATTAGATGAATGTTTATTCAAATTGTTTTTTTTTAGCCCTTTCATTATTATAGCCGACTTGAAAAGAAAAGAAGATTCGCAATTAAAGAATCTGTGTTTTATTTTCGGTTAGTTAGGTCGTTGGCCCCATGGCCAATCAGAACATGTGTACTGTCATTTAAAAATTACGATCGCGAAGTATTCATTACATATCATCTTTAATATACATATATATCCTACTCGTACATATCAAACGGGAATGCGTGACAGTTTCACAGCAGAAATAGGCTGAACGTTGCTACCCGCACAAACAATATTGAGAAAACGACATGTATTATTTTTGACACTGCTAATAAATCTTTACGCTTCTTCTAGCTATCACTTTAACAGGACCTCTTTGTTCTGTTTTTTTTATTTTCCCTATAGTTTTTTTTTGATTAGCTGCTGAAGTCGAAACGTTAGCAATCATTATAGAGACATATTTAGTGCAGTAAGTTTTACTTATTGCCTATTACCTACTACGAGTATACCTCACTACATGGCCAAAAACTACATACATATTTTAAATGCAAATTCATATAAACAGAACAGTTCCAAATTGTATTTTTTATATGTTAACTGTTCCGTCTTTTAAATGCCACGGTAATTTAATACTCTAAGTACATCTCTGCATTTGATACCTACGATGCATACTGATCAGCGGCATGTCAATACACTCCAAATTTAATATTTTTCACACAAGACATTATGTTTGATATGTTCCAACGATCATATTTGGAAGGCTTTTAAGAATAATGTGCTTTGAGTATGTATTTTTTTTTGTTTTGTACAGAAAGGACAGAGTAAGCCCTCCTTCAACCTGATACGTGTGAGAGCGAATTAAATTTCTATCCCACAAATACATTTTTATATTTTCCTAACCAAAGAACAAAAATCAATCCCGATTTCATTCAGTCCGACCTAGATCAAGATTGGACCTAGATCAAGATTGTAAGTTATGTATAAGCCGCAGTGAAATGATGTATCAAAAAAAAGAGGCTATAAGAAAATATATGAACGAATCATTCCGCTTAGCCAGCCGCTGGGCAGTGTAATTCTGATTATCAAACCTTATCTCTATAGCTTGCTGATCGAAAAGTGTTAGGTCATTGTTTTATAGGTCCTAATAAAACTCATTACTCAACTGGGTCTCTTTGTCTCAAAGGGGATATTAGCATACACATGGTGATACCTATGGCCTCCGAGTACCGTTAACCCAAATAGCCTATGGCTTCACGCAAATGTCACACTTGTAAGAAGAAAACATGCTCATAACATCAGTCCTACCTATTCGCTGGTAGCCTAAGCTACGGCCGGATGGGTAGGTAAGTTCGCGAATTCAACCTGAGATAATTTGTTAACACTAGCCCTAGCAAGAGCAATGCTTCGCAGAATCTACCACCGGATCCGAATTATCACCTACTGAGAAGATCCGGCGAGAAACTCAGTGGGCAACAGTTTGATCAAATTAAAAACGCAATATAAACATGCATATATTATCTTTATCATCAAAAACCCATCAAAATATAACAGATCGCTTAGTGTACAACAAACCACCACTAACAAGAACTCAATCAAAACACCATTCTAAGGCGAATCATTGCCAACAGTAACTTTCTTCTAACTTAAAAATTTCTTTGTCGTGGCATATGGACAAATTGAACATTATAAAGATTATTCTTTTAGCCGTTTCGTTACGAGACCCTAAAAAGAAATGAACGTACAAGCGCTTCAATTTTGAATTACAAATATGTTCATAAAATAAATAACTGCCGCGGTATTATAAAATTAGCATTTTTATTTTTCTTGTGAATACTTTTATTTTCCGTTCCCCCATTATAAGCCGGCTAGAAGTCGTTTATAAACCAATTTACATTAATCACCGAGATTTGTGCTTATAAAATTCATGACTTTAGACTAGTAGCTATGTCAAACGTATACTTAATATAGAAAAAAATGTAATCTTTGAAATTTACAGCATTTATGCGACGCATATAAAACTTTTGATTATTGAAATGTAAATGTACTTACCGTTAAAGGGAATTGAACAAGCACATCAATAGTCTAGACACAGTTTTAAATAAAAAACCGTGCTGATATCGAGATGCGTCTAAAAGTTTTCGTTTATCACGCGAAGAAGCCTGTCCACTGTTGCGAAGCACTTCAAATGTTAACACCAAGCAACAAAATCTGTACACAATGTAAAATCTGTCACGTCCTAAAATGCAATTTCACTTTCTTTTCGTCCGTGGTCATTCATGAATAGGGTAAGGACGTCACGATTACGCCGCCGGTGCGTGATCTCGACAAAACTTATGCCGTAGGGAGCAAAAGCCGCAACGAGAAAATCCAGCCGCCCTGATTCATGCACGCCGCCCGACCGTCGAACAGCGACTGTGATAACGACACTTCCTACCAATGAACCTGCAAAACTCATAGACAGTAAGCTCGCCTCTCTCTCGCCGCTTTTCGACGCACGCAACAAACGCTCCTTAACCCGATATGAACTCTCGCGTCAACACAACAAGACACACATTCCCTTTGCTCTCATTAATACGAACGTGTCTCGTTCGAAACGCGTAACGAGTTTACGGTACGTAAATCGTAGTGGATTTGTTTTTCGGAATCGCCACAGTAATCCGGTTCTTCGCTCCGGAGCCCACAGAGCCCTTTTTTCCGAATCAGTTCCCATTAAATAAAGCCTTCCATTCTTACACTAAGTTGCCGCCCGGCCGCTGGTGCTAGAAGCGCGGAATAACTGCGATGGACAAGATGTCAACTTTCTAAACTAAATCTATAAAGTAGTAGTGTTCGAATTGAGAGTTACGTCATTGTGGTGCGCGGTGACCACAATACAGATATTACAGTTTTATTGAAAAAATATTGAGACTAAAATGCTGCGTGCTGTAATTTTGTAAAATGATTTTGTTTCGCGGTCGCACTTAACATTTTCCGTCTCGTAAATTGCGGTTTTGCTTTCGGTGTCAATTACGCGGGTTGCGGTGGAAGCCATACTCGGCGGCAAATTGGATATCAGCCCTCTGAACCAGATTATACCACCTTTTGAAGGCTATGCGTAGTTACGCAAGATGCTCGTGAGTGAGGTATCCAAAGTTAAAATTAGGTTAAGACTTTTTAAAATAGCCTTTTCGCCTATAGAATGCATAGAAATGGCATTATGGTATATGTGATGGATATAGTAAGGAAATACGTAAAGGCAACCAAATATTGGACCCGTAAGCCTTTCCTAGTGAACCCGCAACGATCACAAACTGGGTCAGCGATGTTCCCTCATAAAAAAATCGGTTCAATGCACATGGGACGTAAATCCATTACATTAAAATTTTAAACATTTATTATATAGGTAAAATATTTAGCTTTGTCTTAAGCCTCGCTTAATAAATTGCATTATCGACATGGATGAAAAATGCTCGTTTTGCGTTATTGAAGACTCCTGTTGGTCAGGAAGAAATCACCGAAGTTCTGTCTATGAATTGGGAGTGCTAGGCGGTGCATATTCGAATTACTGGTGGTAGGACCTCTTGTGAGTCCGCACGGGTAGGTACCACCGTCCTGCCTGCTTCTGCCGTGAAGCAGTAATGCGTTTCGGTTTGAAGGGTGGGGCAGCCGTTGTAACTATACTGAGATCTTATAACTCAAGGTGGGCGGCGCCATGTAAGTTGTAGATGTTTATAGGATCCGATAACCACTTAACACCATGTGGGCTGTGAGCTCGTCCATCCATCAATAGCAAAAAGAAAAGAAAGAAAAAAAAGGAATTGAAGTAACTAAAAATCCCTGTCGCTCAAAAACCAGCGTCCGAACCTCAAATGAAACAGGACTAAAATGATGCTAAGTGAGGAGTTTCGCGTAAAGTGTATCACTAACCGCCACCGTATCCCCATGAGATCTTAAACCGACAACGGTACTATTGATGCCACTAATCATCGTATCTCTCGATGGGCGGTCTTGCAGTTGCTCTTGTGTAGGAAGTGTGTAGACCAGTTTATAGAAGTTAAATAAATCGCGATATGTAAGGGACCCGAAGTATCTCACGGATCGTTTGGAACCTTTGGGTCTGCAGATTGACTTCGGTTCCCTCTGTATTTTGTACCGTATGTTCCATGGGTAGTGCTATGAGGAATTGTTTGAGGTGATACCATCATCTCGTTTTTACCATCGCACCGCCCACCACCGAAGTAGAGTTCATCCATACTACCTGGAGCTACTGCGTTCATCCACAGTGCGCTTCTAGAGATATTTTTTGCCACGTACCCTCCACGATGTTTCTCGAGCGCTATGACATGTCCTTCTTCAAACGAGGCTTGTGGAGAGTATTAAGCGGTAGGCAGCGGCTTGGCTCTGCGCCTGGCATTGCTGAAGGCGGACCGTTTGCTCGTCAGCCTACACAGGCAAAAAAAAATTTAGAAAGCTAGAATTCGGGTAAGATCCCTATCCCATCCTCCAGCTTGATGGCTACGGGACGTACAAAAACACTTCCTCCCTCGTCCCCACACTCGCTTCTGCAAGATATTATAAAATTCTAGAGCAACATTCTGGAAAATTCGATAAATAAAAAATAAAAACTAGTTTGTACGAGGCTTAAGTTAAAGATGTGTTCGTTCGATATCATAGGGACTTTCTGCTTCCATAGCTAGTTTCGTCTCCACTTCGACATGAGTGACGACTGTAATAAAAGTGTTTCAAGAGAAAACCAATAAAACGAGTACGTTGTCTTGCGCGGATCACTGAACTGTTAATTCGAAATGTAAGGAAATTGGTTAACTTCGAATGAAATTTACATATAATATTGACAAGCTAACAGGAAAAGAATGAAGGAAAGCGTTTATTTCTTATTTGAAGATGTTTATACGTATAAACAAGTATCAAAGAATAATATAAACAAATATTTATTTCGATACGAACCTTTTTGATAATCTGAAAAGAAATAACACAAAAAATATTCATTGCAAATTAGGACGAATTAATATAAGAAGCATTTGCTTTCTTAAAACTAAGTGAGATCAAACGAGTTTTGACTGACAAAATGTTTCAATCAGACAAATAAAACACGACTTTCTCAAACAACAATAATTTAATTTCATCATTTTCCTGCTCTTCTCCCGGTCACCTGTGGTCGGCGCAATATGTTTTCTCCTTCCATACTCCTCTATCATATATACCATTTCTTCGCTCACTCCCTTCTTGCACATATCTTCTTTCACGCAGTCCATCCATTTCTTCTTAGATCTACCTCTTCCTCTATATCCTTCCACATTCATAGTTAATAACACTCTCTTACCAACCTCATTTTCATTTCGTCTCATCACATGTCCATACCATCCCAAACGCGCACTTCTCAACTTCTCTGTCACAGGTGCCACTTTCAGACTTCCTCTACAACCTACGACAATAATTTAATTTATATTGTATTTTGTTCAGTAAGGTTTATCTAAAACTATATATGTCAACCGGTATCATTAAATTACATCAGGGATATATTTTTTTCATAAAATATCAAAATCATTAACGATATTATTCGAAAACAAAAATCAGAGCAATTTCGATGGACACGTCTGATAATACGACGCTAGAGTCCGGGCAGTACGATGAGGGTGCCACACATTTTATGACCCTGTTATTTTTTATGTTGTCAGCAGTTTGCACGCCATGGTGATTCTCACTACAATTTGACATGAGCTTGGTTTCATACTCAATTTGTTAGTTATTAACAAAGTGTAAATGTAAATATTAATAGTTATAAGTTGATGGTATCTGAAACTGGAGCGCTCTTTTTACGAACGAACAACAGCATTGTGGATGGCAGTCGTTTAAAATTTGTGTATATAGAATTTCTACTGGTAATAGGACCTTTTGTGAGTCCACGCGGGTAGGTACCACCGCCCTGCCTATTTCTGACGTGAAGCAGTAATACGTTTCGGTTTGAAGGGCGGGGCAGCCGTTGTAACTATACTGAGACCTCAGAACTTATATCTCAAGGTGGGTGGCGCATTTACGATGTAGATGTCTATGGGCTCCAGTAACCATTTAACACCAGGTGGGCTGTGAGCTCGTCCACCCATCTAAGCAATAAAAAAAGGATGTTTTGTTATTAAAATTTTAAAAATTTATAACGGCTGCAGGAGTTCTGTCTACGTCATTTCATCGATATATTAATAAAAATAAAAGAAAAATGAATGAAAGCATTGATGAGAACATGCAATTTATAAAACAATTCTGCTACACCTCAAGGTTTTATTCTATCAGCCTCAAATGTATCCTCGAGTATTTTGGTCACATCGCTGTGAGGTTGAGACCATGATCACCATGAAGAGTTGATGCTTGTGGAATACAAAAGATTACGAAGTCAAAGTCGGTATGTGGGTCCGATTGGATTCGCACCGCCGCTTGTCCCCCAGGAGAACCCAACGTCATATGGCCTGACATGGAAGGTCTTAGTCACGGAACCATAGACTATGTATGTTTATCCTTTTTGATAATCTTCAAACCTTCTTTTTGCATTTCGCTTCTTAAACACAAAAACGTTTAAAACCATTTCATTAATAACTCAATAATAATTTTACGAAGTATTTTTCTAACATCGAAAATTTTCAGAAGAAAAATTTAAGAGATCATGATTTATTTAAAAGTAAACGTGAATTAGATACCAAAACGTTATAAATGTTGGGGAAATCGAGAAATGGAACCGGAATAAATGTAGGATTTGCGATTTCTGAACGAATCGACAGGAAATTTCCTGTTTCGCAGGAAATCGAGACCACAAACGGGAAAACTACGCACGCTTAGACACTGTTTGTTTAAAATTAATACTGCTTTCATTTTACTCGTTTAAAACATGACAGATTACAGACATGTTTTAATTCTCTTTGAAGACTGCTGCGGAAGTATCTATTATATTAATACGTGAAGCAAAAACTTTGTATCCCTTTTTACGAAAATTGCGCGGACGGAGGACTATGAAATTTTCCACACTTATAGAGAATATAGAGAAGAAGTGCACAATGCTAATATTTTTTTTAATAATGCATAAAAGATACATTAAATCAATAAAGAAAACATTACACACACTACATACCATGTATTTGACGCACACACGCATGCATACAATTTATTGTCAAACTTTTGTTCTTGACGTCTGTTGTCAAATTGAGATTAAATATTATTTGTTTTTGTTAATATTTTTTATAGTGTAGTCCTGGCGAAGTTTGTGATTATAGAAGTATAAAATACAATCATAATAGTGTAGAAATTTACAATTCCAATTAATTATAGTCGAATTTCGACTACTGCGGGACCTCTAGTAATGAAAATTAGGTGACATGATGTTGCGTACAGTGATATTACTTATCTGTTAAAATTATAAATTTACTGCTGTGTGTCGTTTAGAATACCACCATTGAATCTCTTCATATGGGTATAACGCATGAATGACCTACATGAATTCCCAAAGAAAGGCAACAGCGTTCTTTCAGTACGCTATCGTACTTCGATCAGCAGTTGGTATTTATTGGGGGTAGGTCATATTGTAAATCCGCACGGGTAAGTACAGTCAAAACCGTTTATTGCGACATCGTTTAATACAACATGCCGGTTATAATAACCAAGAACAAAGGTCCCGGCTGAATGCCATATGACCGCCTTATTAAAAATATTGCTTGCTACGACATTGGTAATAACGACATACCTCATAAAACGACCAAATTTAACTAATATTTCGGAGAATTAGATCTGTTAGTACGACGGGCTAAGCTGTATTGTAAACAATTTGAATAGATATCGACATTTGTCTTCAATGGCTTTTAAAATCAGGAAAGAAAACAATAGGATTTAGTTTAGTGTAGGGTCTTTTCTAATTCTTAGAAACAAAACACATGCGGTAGTCAAAGCCCGCTTCTTCATATCTCTTCAGTTAGTTTTTTACTTATCTATACACAAGACGCACCAAAACTTTGTGGAGCTATTCGTGAAACTTTCAAAATGTCGCAAAGAAAATGAAAACAAATTAATATTGAAGAAAAATCGCGTATTATGTAAATATATGTTTCCAATAATTCCCTATCGATTTGTTTATACTTGCACGACACACATTAAACATCACCGGTTGTTACGACTATCGGTTTTTACGACTGAATATGAGCAGTCCCTTCGATGTCGTTATAACAGATTTTGACTGTAGTTCCATCCTGCCTATTTTAGAGTCAAAGTAGTCGTTTATATTTTCTAGCTTGATAGGTGGGACAGCCGATATACAATTGAGACTTCGGCATCATGTCTTAAGATGAGTGGCAGCATTCACATGGCGATGTCTATGGAGTAATCACATAATACTGATTTGGTCGTGAGCTCCTTCACCCTTCTAAGCAATAAATGAAAACCGGGGCGTCTTTTGAGCCCGCACGGGTAGGTACTTCAGCGCTGACTATTTCTACCGTGAGGCAGTTATGCATTTCGGTTTGAAGGGCGGGGCAGCGGTTGTACCGTAAAAACTGAGACTTAGAACTCGTGTCTCAATTTCGGCGGGTGACAATTACGTTGTTGATGTCTATGTGCATCAGTAATACATAACACCAGCTGGAGCGTGAGCTCAGCACCGATCTGAGCACAAAAAATTTAGTCCACTATTTTTTTTTATTCATTTTCACTTGTAAATAAGCAAAGTACAAATACTACTAAGATATGATACCATAATTATTTCAGTTGAAACTTTAAAGCTCACTTGAACGAGAATGAAGAAATAGAAACATATTGTTAAACCGGAAAGATTCTTGAATGTTCTAGAATATTTCCTCAGTGTTCCAGTTTTATTGAGAGCGTTTAACTAGCCTCAACAATATTTTTAACATAAGCGGAATGCGGAGAAGAAGAATGTTCTAGAAAATTGAGCACATTGTCGAAAAAACCTTTAAGCGTGACATAGGCGACATGAAGGCAGTCAAAATGAAGCAACGAACAAATCGATGACGTAAATTGTGATAGTGAATTCAACCTTAGTCGTCGTAATAATTAAGTTAAGTTTTTTTTTTATTGCCCTTGTAGGCAGACGAGCTTACTGCCCACCTGATGGTGAGTGGTTACCGTCGCCCATGGACTTCAGCAACGCCAGGGGCAGAGCCAAGCCGCTGCCTAGCACTTAATACTACCCACAAGCCTCTTTTAAAGAAGGACATGTCATAGCGCTCGGGAAACACCGTAGAGGGGAGCTCATTCCATAGCCGGATGGTACGTGGCAATTAGTATTTTGTAAAGAGTATTATACTGACCCCAACTAGTAACAATATTATTAGATGCTTAAATAAAAAGGACTAACCGGGCTTAACTAATCTCTGTGAACTTTTAAAATTATTTGTATCGAACAATTCGTTTTTGTATCATATAAATGAGAAATGTGGGTAATAAATACTCAGACGCGACCGTTGCTGGCTGATTGCCCAATTATTGGAAATCGCCAAATTAATCCATTACTAGTTGCGTAATTAACGAAATTTATATTTGTTAGCTTAAAATAATGTTTTAGTGTATGTACTATTTACTGTTCCTCATTGTAAATTTCGCGCTTTCTATTCGCTTGATATCCAAAATTTCAAGGTCTATTATGTATGTATACCTATTTTGTATATAACCAAGACCTGCTTGCGCACATCCGACTTTTTTTGTCCCGCGAACTTCGACCAAAACACTTCGAAAACAGTGATTCATAATAATACGACTAACGACTTTGACTACAAAAGAATAACATCAACTAATAATAGTCAAATCTCAAAACACGTGGTTACTGGTAATAAGATAAGAGGGATGGTGGTGTGGGATTGTACCCGTTACCATTCTGCCCATATCTGCCGTATCTACATTACTCTAAAGCCTAGGATTGCCATCAATTTGCGATCTACTTAGTCTGGCCATAAATACTGTTACAGTTAAAAATAAACAAAATATTACATTTGAAATTGGAATCTGTCATTTTTATATGATTGCTCATTGAGTTTTCTCATTTTGGCGCCAATCATCATCATCATCATCATCATCAACAGCCCACAGTCGTCCACTGCTGGACATAGGCCTCTCCCAATCCACACCACTGAGCCCGATCTGCGGCTCTCCTCATCCACTTCTTGCCGGCCACCGTGCGGAGTTCATCGCACCACCTAGCCAAGGGGCGTCCCACGTTACGTCTTCCGCTGCGCGGTCTCCACTCGAGAACCCGTCTGCTCCAGCGATCGTCAGTCCTACGGCATATATGGCCAGCCCACTGCCACTTCAGCTGGCTGACTCTTTGAGCTATGTCGATGACTTTAGTTCTCTGTCGAATAATCTCATTCCGGATTTTATCCTTCAGAGAAACTCCGAGCATGGCTCTTTCCATGGCTCGCTGAGCGACTTTGAGCTGACGGACCAACCGTACTGTGAGTGTCCACGTTTCGGCTCCATAAGTCATTACCGGTAGGACGCACTGGTTAAAAACTTTCGTTTTCAGGCACTGTGGGATGTGCGATGAAAAGATGCCACGCAGTTTGCCGAACGCCGCCCAGCCCAGTTAATACATTATACAATATTTTGCGATATTAAAATGGAGTGGGGTGATAAAGAGAACCGAATCGCTGTGATTACATTACACAAAGTAGGTATGGAGCCAAATGCAATTTTTAAAACTCTCCATACGCTTGCTATTAGTAAAATGTTTGTGTACCGGGCTATTAATAGGTGCAATGAGACCTCCTCTGTTTGTGACAGAAAAAGATTTGGCCGTCCACGTAGTGTTCGTACGAAAAGGTGGTCAAAGCAGTAAGGGAAAGAATTCGAAGAAATCCTATCCGAAAGCAAAAGATTTTACCTCGGGAGATGAAGATAGCACCTAGAACCATGTTGCGTATTTTAAAAGATGACTTAGGACTTGCAGCCTATAAGAGACGTACTGGTCATTTCTTGACTGATAATTTAAAAGAGAATAGGGTGGTAAAATCGAAACTACTACTGAAGCGGTACGCAAAGGGAGGTCATAGAAAAATATTGTTTACGGATGAGAAAATTTTTACAATTGAGCAACATTTTAACAAACAAAATGACCGTATTTATGCTCAAAGCTCTAAGGAAGCTTCGCAATTAGTAGACAGAGTGCAACGTGGGCACTATCCGACTTCAGCGATGGTTTGGTGGGGTATTAGCTATGAAGGAGTGACTGAGCCATACTTTTGTGAAAAAGGTATCAACAGATCGGCACAAGTGTATCAAGACACCATTCTTGTGATGGCAGTGAAGGCCCTTAAAACCACCATGATCAATAATCAAGAATGTTCCTTCCAGCAAGACTCGACGCCAGGTCACAAAGCTCGGTCTACGCAGTCTTGGTTGGAAACGAACGTTTCGGACTTCATCAGAGCTGAAGACTGGCCGTCGTCTAGTCTCGATCTTAATCCGCTGGATTATGATTTATGGTCAGTTTTAGAGAATAGGGCCATGATAATTTGGAGTCCCTAAAACAATTCGTAGGATTGGCGGTGAAAAATTTTCCCATGCGTGCTTCTATTGATAACTGGCCTCAACGTTTAAAGAACTGTATTGCAGCCAATAGAGACCACTTCGAATAAGCTTTTTATACTTTAAATTGTTTTATATTCATGTATTAAACTAACACACTGTAAAAGTAATAAATGTTATTTGCAATAGAATTTTATTTTTTTCCTTTGTCTCAGTATTTATGGAAAGACTAGGTATGGACTACGGTAAACATATAATAGTAGGTGGGTCTTAGGACACGCATGATACTTCTAAGTCACGATCGAGACTTTTATATTATACTCTTAGAAGTTACGAAATAATATTAATACTAATTTTAGTACCCACTTCACCACCAAATTGTAATGTAGCAGAACTATAAAGCACGTGCTTCACCCTATAATCCCTACATTAAAATTAAAACGCTGAACCTGTTAAGAAAACCTCAAAGACAAATACCTATATATTATAAGACAACTCACAAAGAACAGAAAGTTTTCAGTATCGACTTGTGACGTCACCGTACATACCCGACAATATACTCAAACTCTCCTCCGCTTCAATAGACGTACATGAATTATTCATAGAACAATGGTCGTGCTGGATAAGAAAAAAAAATACGAAGTTTTTCTTTAAAATATGAAGTGCCAGTTTTTCGGTACAATTTTATCAAATAGATATAAAGTTTTTGAAATATTTACTTTGAAGCTAATTCAATTAATATTATGGATATTTGCATTAGGGTATTGCGCCACGTAGGGTACCGATGACCTACATTGCAGTCAACATGTTAATCAGATCGTTCGTCACCACGGAAACTATGAAGTATTCCAAAAATCACAACTCATAAGAATGAGATCAAACCGTGACTGTATTTTAAAATATCGTTGAGTTTTATACAGATATGCACAGACTTGGTAATATTTTATTTACTCTTTCTTAATAATAGGCAAGCATAATAGATAAAAATAAAATAAAAAATACGATGAAAACTATGTGAAATTATCAAATTTCCATAACTAAATTTAAGCTCAGGTTTGTTTTAATAATAAATTTAAACGAACAGAGATCATATCTTGCAACTACGCGAATCAAAATCTGTCAAATCAGAATTACTAAGTAAATTTACATTAAATATTCACGTTAGATCAAAGATTAACCAAACAGATTTAGTGACTTAAACTGGAAAGCAAATTTACTTTTCATAGGAACCTTCTTGTCTTGATATCAGACAATTTTGTATTTAATTACTTTCTTCCAACAAATATTTTCTAGAACTCTTCGCTTATATTCCTATTAAGGCGTATGTTCCAACATAATGGAGCACCCAAAGTGAAACAAACAAGGCAATTCTATTTCACTTTCTTGTTCACAGAAAATAATTACGCAACATGTGAAATCGTGAACTTTGTAGCAGACGAATTAACAGCTAATCTATCTTATCCTTTCGTGATAATCCAATTAAATTACCTAAAAACTCGTTAGCAAGGGCGTTTCCATGGAAACCATTAGGATTTTTCTCATTTTACTTTACCGAGACAAGAGCTCCTACCGTTCACTCCTAAACTAATTCTGTAGGTAAACAAAAAAATATTTGAACGAATTCCCCTATTGTTCTAACCATTGCATCGGGCAATTTTATCGTAAACAATGAGGCTTTCTTGCGGGAAGTTTCCCCTTCTTCAATGCAATTGCTATTTCTAAGGAGTCAGCGGGTCGGTATAGTGTCGCCAGCAGTGCGATCGATGTCATGTGAGTCGAGACTTAACGGCTAAGTTGACATTCTAGTGGGAAATTTCGCGGAGAAAATGCTTTGTCGCAATTATGTATAAGGGTGGATGGAATATTTGCTTGTATTCGTGTATTTATAAGACAACGTTCCTTCAGGTTTCAATGTAATTTTACACGTACCTATACAGTTCTTCAATTTATTACTTTGAAATTGCATATTATGTTATTGAATGACATATCGCAATGTCATCTTACTTAAGTATTGTTACGCGCTGGGGTTCGGGTATAAATAAAAGTTCGACCAAAGTACAAATTAAAACTCTATTTAACACTTATAACACTCACAGAGCACTTTAAGCCTCGTAATTCACTTCTTCCACTTCGATTCAGGTGATCCGTTCGCTGTTTCGCTTCGAGTAGATCCGATTACTAACTGCCTCCGTGTCATCTCTATAACACTTTTATAGTCGATACGACATCCCTAGAATCATCGAGAACAGTCCTGACAAGTCGAGTAGTTTCGACGTGTGTTTCCGCTATTTGACAATAGATGGCGTTGTACTTCTTGAGCGCTCTCGATTTTACTAGTTCTTTTGAAGCTCGTTTTTGCTATTCGACGATAGATGACGTTGCTCTTACCGGCGTAACAGTATTTAAATATTTTTGTTACTGTCGTTGTTGTTGTTATATCTTGTTGTTGACTGACTCAGTTATGCAGTAGTTTAGTTAGCGCTCTTGACTGTTGAGCCGAGAGTCGTGAGTTCGATTTCCACATCGGGTAAACGTTCGTGTGATGAGCATGTTTGTTTGCTTTTTGTTGGGGTGTTTTTTATCTACATATATGTATATAAATACTTAAAGGTATATAAGTAGATACTTACATAGATATGTCAGTCTCTTGTATCCATAACACAGGGAATCCTAATTTTAAACTGGATGACCGTGCGCGATTTGTTCCCAGTTATTATTATTATTATTACTGAGTAGCGGTCACCGGATTCCACAGACATGCGGTCGAAAGGTCACTAAACAATGTATACTTCGACATAATATCTCATCGAGACTGTCAGCATTCTAGTGATAATAGCAAGTAAAATAAAAAAACTAATTATCTTGTTTGTTAGCAACTCATTAAGCTCAAACACGTCTGGAACACACAATACAATGAATCGTCGAAAAAAAAATACAGTTCAACAAATCGCGTCGACCGCGGCCCATAAATTCGCAAGAAAAAACTGCAAAGCTTTAAACTCGTAACAAAAAGCTGAAATAATACGGGTCATTTACCACAAGTAAACTTGTTTTAATGGACGGCACACATACAGCGCTACCTAATTATAATGAACCGATCGTTCACACTGCAGATTTTGCACTGTGAATTAAGTTTTAATGTTCATTGTAGGATCGTATGCAGAAGTTAATTATCAGCTAGTTAATAACTAATGAGTGGAACTGTTCTGTTTGTAATATCGATTTTATGCAGTTGTCAAAGTTAGTATTAACCCACTTCAGAAAAGGAGGAAGTTCTCAAGCGCATTTGTTTTGTTACGCATGGTACTCATTCCTAGAACATTTACTCAACAATGCTACTGCGATATTTGTAGAAAATTTCTTCAACGTCCTAAATTCACAAATTATAACAAACGTCGGAAATAATACTTCAATAATTGCATACTACTTCTACTGGTGGTAGGACCTCTTGTGAGTCCGCACGGTAGGTAGCAACACCCTGCCTATTTCTGCCGTGAAACAGTAATGCGTTTCGGTTTGAAGGGTGGGGCAGCCGTTGTAACTATACTGAGACCTTAGAACTCATATTTCAAGGTGGGTGGCGGCGTTTACGTTGTAGATGTCTATGGGCTCCGGTAACCACTTAACACCAGGCTGTGAGTTCGTCCAACCATCTATGCAATAAATAAATAAATTAATACATGAGTGGTGACCTCTTGAAATAAATTGAGAGTTCAGTGAGACTGTGTGAGACAACAGTTTTAAGATGCTTCCTAGCTTAGCAATAAAATACGTTTAAAGTACCTCTACTATGTACGGTATAAAGGCAAAGTGTCCTCAGTAATTCAGTGCTTGAAATTAACATGCGTTCACAAGCTCTGCATGACTTATTTTAAGCTCAGTAATTACGATTGTTAACATACATTTATTAACACCTGATTCTCGTGGAAAATTAGATTCACGTTCACGTTTCCTCTGGAATATTCTAGTGAGTAACAATGTTGCAAATGTGTTAATTCGAAATGAATAAGACGTTACGCTAATAGTTCGTTTTTTTTTTGCTCTGAGCGAGTAGTCTAGCTCACGGCGTCTTAGAGCCTGTTAGAGGACACCATAGACGTGAACGTGGCACACCACGTTAATTTTTTTAGGGAATATCCGTTATGAATGGATTGCTCTGTCTCTGGGGGAAACCGAAGAACCAATTTCGCAATGTTCAATAGAACTAGAGGTATTGGGCACCCTAATTACAATAACCGTACGATACAATTTTTACTGGTGGTAGGTCCGCAAAATTATAATTTTCGTAATTACTGGTGGTAGGACCTCTTGTGAGTCCGCAAGGGTTTTCTTTTTTTTTATTGCCCTTGTAGGCAAACGAGCATACGGCCCACCTGATGGTGAGTGTTTACCGTCGCCAAGGATTTCAGCAATGCCTGGGGTAGAGCCAAGCCGCTGCCTACCATCACCCTGCCTATTTCTGCCGCGAAGTAGTAATGCGTTTTGGTTTGAAGAGCGGGGCAGCCGTTGTAACTATACTTGAGCCCGGGGACTACCAATGGGGCGAAAGGGTATATCGACCACTTACACAAACAATAACTTAACCAACCGCGAAATTGCTAAGCATTTTGAGTCAATAAGAAAAAAATACCAGAAATAAGTTAAAAAGAGTTTACTTACTTACTATAGAGGTTTAAAGTATCAGTTGAGTCCGCGCGGGTAGGTACCACCACCCTGCCTATTTCTGCCGTGAAGAGCAGTAATGTGTTTCGGTTTGAAGGGTGGGGCAGCCGTTGTAACTATACTTAGACTTTAGACTTAGACCTTACAACTTATATCTCTAGGTGGGTGGCGCATTTACGTTTTAGATGTCTATGGGCTCCAGTAACCACTGAACACCAGGTGGGCTGTGAGCTCGTGCTCCCATCTAAGCAATATAAAAAAACCACAGGAAGAGGTGGATTGGTGTTATTCTACACCGGCACTACAATTGGCAAGGTTCTATCAGTACAACAAAGATATATGCTGGTGTTAAGCAGCAAGTTGACATAATATAATCTAATATTATCCAACCGAATAATTCCGACCTATGAAATTTAAGAAAGACGTAACGAAACACGATCGATCAACCAAAAACCTACTTTATTAGGTTGTAACAGGTGTTACGTCCAGCATAAATCATTGTCAACATTACGCTCGGCTAATGAAACGAGACGCATTGTTCCCGTGTTAACCAAAACAAGCAGCGTATCGGAAATAACAAATGGTGAACGCTTATAAAAGTTGTGAATGTCTAACGTCTCTGTGCCTGTGTACATAGGCTGTACATTATTCTCTTTGAGGCTGTGTTTTCAACCGTGCGATAAAAATTATCCATCAAGTAAATTATTACACAATTAAACAAAAAAAGTGACACAATTGTTTTATTTGATTCGTCTCATTGTATTTTTTGATTTACAATTTTTTTATTCATTCGGAAGAATATCTGTTTGTGATAATTGAAATATCCGAACTTAATACTTAACTAAAAGCATTAGAATCTTAGCATTCCGATAGAGGCACCCGTCACGTGCGGACGTGCTCATCGACCACTCGATCGCCCGGTCTTTGTTCGCCCGGCTTTTGTTAGCCCGGCCATTGTTCGCGCGGCCTGTGTTCGTGGTACATCTGCCGACTAAGTGCTCTTCCTGGAAGTTTTTATTTGTTTTTGTTTCCTTTTGTTGTTTCTGTGTTCGTGGTACATCTGCCGACAAACTGTTTTCCTGGAAGTGTTTAATTGTTTTGTTTCTTTTTGTTATTTCCGTTTTGTTGTGTTTTTTCTTTGTCCTGTAGTAATCGTGCCGCATCGCCACCTGTGTTCAATAGAACCGCTCAGGTCCGAGAAGTTGGGGCCTCGCCGCAAGGCGAGTGTTTTCAAGACCCGGGGCCGCCCCACCTGGGCACTCAGCGATCATGGACGCTGTATTCGCGGAATTCCTCCGACTTCGCCACCCACAGCTCGCCTCAGAGTTTCTGGCCTTCAAGGCCGATCACACCGCGAGCCCTCTCGTGGACTCCGCCGAGCTCGCTGCTCCTGCGTCGCCTGTACCTGCGTGCAAAGCTTCTGCATCGAGCACCGCAGCCTCCGGCGTGCCTGCCGTTCCCGCGTCGCCTATACTGGCGAGCAAAACTGCTGCGTCGTCCGCCGTGGCCACCGTTCCAGCAGTGCGATCATCCGCAGCCTCCGTCGTGCCCTCCACAACACCTGCTCGTAGGTCACCTGCGCCCGCTTCCTCGTCCTCCGACTCTGACTCGGAGATGGAGGTCGACCTCGCTCCCGCCTCATCGACGGATGGATTCACCCTGGTACAAAAGGGTAAGAAGCGTGCCGCGGAGTCTCGAGCTCCCGCGGCCGCTAAAATTAGTAAAGCCGCGAACGCGTCGCGCCCCCGCCCTCAGACTCCCGTTGCGCCTCCAGCCCGTGCCACTCCGTCGCCGCGTCCGGTGGCACAAAATAAAACCCAGACCCCTCCCCCGGTTATCCTTCAAGAGAAGGCAGCTTGGGATCGAGTTTCTCTGGCCCTTAAGGCCAAAAATATCAACTTCACGAATGCCCGTAACCTCGCGAACGGCATTCAAATTAAGGTTCGAACACCCGACGACCATAGGGCCCTCTCTTCTTACCTCCGTAAGGAACGTATAAGTTTCCACACGTATACGCTCCAGGAGGAGCGCGAACTCCGTGCCGTCATACGTGGCATCCCTAAAGAGTTGGATGCCGAGCTAGTCAAGGCCGACCTTCTCGAACAAGGCCTACCGGTTAACTCCGTACACCGCATGCACACAGGTCGCGGAAGGGAGCCATATAACATGGTTCTCGTCGCCCTCCAGCCTACCCCCGAGGGTAAGCAAATTTTCAACATCCGAACGGTATGTAGCCTTTCCGGAATCGCCGTCGAAACCCCACACAAGAAAGGCACACCTAGCCAGTGCCATAACTGCCAATTATACGGGCATTCTTCCCGTAACTGTCACGCGCGCCCCCGATGCGTCAAGTGTTTAGGAGATCACGCCACGGCCCTCTGCACTCGCGATCAAAAAACCGCGACGGAACCGCCTAGCTGCGTCCTGTGTCGTACACAGGGTCACCCCGCAAATTACCGCGGATGCCCCCGAGCCCCGAAAATAAATCGCCGCGTCGCCCGCCAAAACCGCCTCCGAGCTTCCGGCCCAGACATCAAAGCCTCGGCACCCTCTGTGTCGCAGGCTAAGCCAGCGTTCGATCCGGCGCCGGTGCCCAGTGTCTCGGCTTGGGCGAAACCGCTGCCGTACACGAACACGGTTACAACTCCCTCCTCCGCGATTCGTCCCGCCCCCGCAACTCGTCCCTCTCCCGCGACTTGCCCTCCGACCGCGTCCGACAATCTCGCTTTAGCGATCGACTTCTTTCAGTCGATCAACTTTGAGCGCGTTAACGCTTTGGGCGACGCCATTCGCGCTGCCTCCACTGCACAACACTTTATCGCCGTTGTGCAAGAATACGCCGACGTATACGCGTCATTAAATACGTACGTCCTCCCCTCACTCCGCCGGTAATCAATGGCGTATATAAGTAGAATAAAGCCCCTATCCGTAACGATAGGATTTTTTAACGCTTACGGTCTCGCAAATCAACGTGATCAGGTTTCTGACTTTTTGCGTGACCATCAAATTGATATCTTTTTAGTGCAGGAGACCCTACTTAAGCCCGCGCGCCGTGACCCTAAAATCGCGAACTATAACATGGTCAGGAACGACAGGCTCTCTGCTCGTGGTGGTGGTACCGTCATTTACTATAGAAGAGCCCTGCATTGCGTCCCGCTCGATCCTCCCGCGCTCGCTAATATCGAAGCATCAATGTGCCGAATCTCACTGACGGGACACGCGCCGATCGTTATCGCGTCCGTTTATCTTCCACCGGATAAGATCGTTCTAAGCAGTGATATCGAGGCGCTGCTCGGCATGGGGAGCTCTGTCATTCTGGCGGGCGACCTAAATTGTAAACACATCAGGTGGAACTCACACACCACAACCCCGAATGGCAGGCGGCTTGACGCGTTAGTCGATGATCTCGCCTTCGATATCGTCGCTCCGCTAACACCGACTCACTACTCGCTAAATATCGCGCATCGCCCGGATATACTCGACATAGCGTTATTAAAAAACGTAACTCTGAGCTTACACTCGATCGAAGTAGTTTCAGAGTTAGATTCAGACCACCGTCCCGTCGTTATGAAGCTCGGTCGCGCTCCCGACTCCGTTCCCGTCACGAGGACTGTGGTGGATTGGCACACGCTGGGCATCAGCCTGGCTGAATCTGATCCACCATCGCTCCCGTTTAACCCGGACTCTACCCCGTCTCCTCAGGATACCGCTGAAGCCATAAACATCTTAACGTCACACATCACCTCGACATTAGATAGGTCATCGAAACAAGTTGTAGCGGAGGACTTCCTTCACCGCTTCAAATTGTCCGACGATATTAGGGAACTCCTTAGAGCTAAGAACGCCTCGATACGCGCCTACGACAGGTATCCTACCGCGGAAAATCGTATTCGAATGCGTGCCCTACAACGCGACGTAAAGTCTCGCATCGCCGAAGTCCGAGATGCCAGATGGTCTGATTTCTTAGAAGGACTCGCGCCCTCCCAAAGGTCTTACTACCGCTTAGCTCGTACTCTCAAATCGGATACGGTAGTAACTATGCCCCCCTCGTAGGCCCCTCAGGCCGACTCGCGGCGTTCGATGATAACGAAAAAGCAGAGCTGCTGGCCGATACATTGCAAACCCAGTGCACGCCCAGCACTCAATCCGTGGACCCTGTTCATGTGGAATTAGTAGACAGTGAGGTAGAACGCAGAGCCTCCTTGCCACCCTCGGATGCGTTACCAGCCGTCACCCCGATGGAAGTTAAAGACTTGATCAAAGACCTACGTCCTCGCAAGGCTCCCGGTTCCGACGGTATATCTAACCGCGTTATTAAGCTTCTACCCGTCCAACTCATCGTGATGTTGGCATCTATTTTCAATGCCGCTATGGCGAACTGTATCTTTCCCGCGGTGTGGAAAGAAGCGGACGTTATCGGCATACATAAATCCGGTAAACCAAAAAATCATCCGACGAGCTACCGCCCGATTAGCCTCCTCATGTCTCTAGGCAAGCTGTATGAGCGTCTGCTCTACAAGCGCCTTAGAGATTTCGTCTCATCCAAGGGCATTCTCATCGATGAACAATTCGGATTCCGTACAAATCACTCATGCGTTCAACAGGTGCACCGCCTCACGGAGCACATTCTTGTGGGGCTTAATCGACCAAAACCGTTATACACGGGAGCTCTCTTCTTCGACGTCGCAAAAGCGTTCGACAAAGTCTGGCACAATGGTTTGATTTTCAAACTATTCAACATGGGCGTGCCGGATAGTCTCGTGCTCATCATACGGGACTTCTTGTCGAACCGCTCTTTTCGATATCGAGTCGAGGGAACCCGCTCCTCCCCACGACCTCTCACAGCTGGAGTCCCGCAAGGCTCTGTCCTCTCACCCCTCCTATTTAGCTTATTCGTCAACGATATTCCCCGGTCGCCGCCGACCCATTTAGCTTTATTCGCCGACGACACGACTGTTTACTATTCTAGTAGAAATAAGTCCCTAATCGCGAAGAAGCTTCAGAGCGCAGCCCTAGCCCTAGGACGGTGGTTCCGAAAATGGCGCATAGACATCAACCCATCGAAAAGTACTGCGGTGCTATTTCAGAGGGGAAGCTCCACACGGATTTCCTCCCGGATTAGGAGGAGGAATCTCACACCCCCGATTACTCTCTTTAGACAAACCATACCCTGGGCCAGGAAGGTCAAGTACCTGGGCGTTACCCTGGATGCATCGATGACATTCCGCCCGCATATAAAATCAGTCCGTGATCGTGCCGCGTTTATTCTCGGTAGACTCTACCCCATGATCTGTAAGCGGAGTAAAATGTCCCTTCGGAACAAGGTGACACTTTACAAAACTTGCATAAGGCCCGTCATGACTTACGCGAGTGTGGTGTTCGCTCACGCGGCCCGCACACACATAGACACCCTCCAATCCCTACAATCCCGCTTTTGCAGGTTAGCTGTCGGGGCTCCGTGGTTCGTGAGGAACGTTGACCTACACGACGACCTGGGCCTCGAATCAATTCGGAAATACATGAAGTCAGCGTCGGAACGATACTTCGTTAAGGCTATGCGTCATGATAATCGCCTTATCGTTGCCGCCGCTGACTACTCCCCGAATACTGATCACGCAGGAGCCAGTCACCGTCGACGCCCTAGACACGTCCTTACGGATCCATCAGATCCAATAACCTTTGCATTAGATGCCTTCAGCTTTAATACTAGGGGCAGGCTTAGGGACCCCGGTAACCGTACTCGTCGAACTCGACAAAGAGGTCGACGTGCAACCTAACCCATGCATCAGCCCGCTGAGTTTCTCGCCGGATCTTCTCAGCGGGTCGCGATTCCGATCCGGTAGTAGATTCATTCGCGAAACAATTGCTCTTGAGTTGTTAGGTCTCCTTCGGAGGCGCTCGGGCAGTTGTTAGCAAATCCCACCCCTCTTGGCTGAGCCTTTGCTCGCCCACCCGTCCTGGTGAAACTGGAAAGGCCTTCGGGCCACCAGTAAACTTTCAATCATAAAAAAAAAAAAAAAAAAAAAAAAAGAATCTTAGCAATCAGTACTACCTTTTTTTGTTCTGAAAAAAAAAAGTAATTCTGAGCAAATACAATATTGAGAGCACGAAGTTCCCAGTTTAATTTGTTTTTCTATTATATTATCGTCACATAAAATTGAATTGAAATGGTTTGAGATTGGCTGCTGAAATTGTTCAATTATGAGCTTAGTATTTTTTTAATTAACATTTCTGTCCATCTTAAATACAATCGAATAACCTAAAGCTTGAAGACTAACTATATATAACTCGGTCATTTAGAAATGACGGGAAATTATCCTGCGAAGTTTTTGGAACGAAGTTCCTTATGGGACGATGCGGAGGGGTACCCTAACCGGGGAAAAACGTCCGTAACGTAAGATTTTTATTAGTAATGCACACAGTGTACGACTTAACTTTGTAATAACGTACAAAAAAAAACATATTTTTATTATATATTTTTTATAAATCATTGTGAATAAAGTTGATAACTTTGTAAAGTAGTTTTTTTTTATCAATAAAAAATCATAATAAAAATCTATACCCGAATAATTATTTTCTTTATACCTCGAATAGAACTTAAATTTAATATTTTTATAATAAGGAACTTCCTATCCGGTGTCCCACGACACCACACATCTTTTTTTCTATTTCTGAGCCATAGCGATTTGCGAGTCACAAAAATGATCGCACGTTAACTATAAACAAAAACAAAATCTAAATTCTGCCTAAAGCACAATTACGTGGTAAAGTGAAACACGAAGTTCTAACATTTTATTTTTCCAAAAATTGTTTGTAGTTTTTCTTTTACCAGAACAATTTTTTTCTTCTAATAATATCAAAAAAATGTATGTGTACCGAAATTTGCTTGGGAGTTTCGGAATAATTTTGCTTGTTAGCGAACTTAGGGGACAGTAACGCTCCGTGAAAGGCCATCAATATTCAGTAATCCCTTTTAATGCCGTAACAATAAAATTTCAATTTGACGATGAACAAAATGCTGATACTGTATTCTAAATGTAATTTTATTAAACAAAAATCGAAGAAGAACGGTAAATGCTGCAAAATATATTTTATATTATATTAAAGTATATTTTATGGAATCTTTTTTTTTTTTGTAGCGTGTGTGGCTGGAGCTTATCCAGCCACTCACGCTCACCTGGTGTTGAGTTTGATTAATCACCTAAATGCCACCACCAACCTTGAGACATGAGTACTAAGTCTAAGAATTACAGTACAATACCTTCCAAACCGATACCTATTACTGCTTCACGGCAGAAAAAGGCACAATGGTGGTGTACCTACCCGTGCGGGCTCACAAAACGTCCTATCAGTGATTACGCAAGCTATAATTTTTGCCGGTTTGATTTTTATTACACGATGTTATTCTTTCATATCTTTCTTGGATATCATTCGTAGGCATTTATTAAGTACGTATTTGATTACAAAAATTGGTACCTGATTCGAACATCAGGAGAGTTGTATCGCTCGATACGAATGCCCCGGCGTCTTATCATTAAGGCCACGACGACGACTTTTAGAATTCGAACATTACGTTATTTAATAAGTAATAAAACTTAAATAAACCTTAGTCTATTTAAATTTAAATAAAAATACAACATAAAAATTTTAAATTTAATCAGCGTTGAGATGCTACTTTCATACTGGCATTGGCTAAGTTACATTACAAATCTCATGAAGCTATATGAGTAAGAGAAAGAATCTATGGAGTAAGAATATAAATATGTGTTCATTAAGCATTCAAAGAGATTAAATTCCAAAGATTAAGGTGTATTCCAAATTAACAATCAAATTCTAATCAAGTAGAAATAATATAACGATATGGTAATAACAATTGCATATAAATATTAATTTTATATGCAAAAATTGAAAATACTTTCCACCTTAAGCAGCAGATAATGATGTTATTAAAAGATGCTTTGTGGAATTTCGGAAGCTCATTACATCGACGGAATTGGTCGGGTTCCGGTCATACGGTGCCTCGCAACGAAAGGTCAAAGAAAATGTCTTTTGACCCTTACTTTGTCTTCAGTCTGTGATATATATATGGTGGAATGTTCAATGCAGACGCCCGTACATTCAAATATATTGTCGTTAGAAAATCTTTATGATTTTAGGTAGGACTAGCGGCCCGCTCCGGTTACGGGTCTTTAACAAAAATTTCAAGGATATTTGAGGTTGTTTTATTTTTTTAAATAAAAGTACCCTTATTGCGGCGTAATTATAATAGTTAGACATATCCTGTCGTGACACTTTTTGTAAATAATAATGTGTTCTACAAAATCATAGTACATTATTTTATTCTATCATCAATAGTTTTTGCAGGGCATGCGATGTAAAGAATATTTTAGGTAATTTTTTTACACCTTGGGTTACATTATTGGAGTTTTATTTTACCCTTTTTTTTCAAATGAGTTTATATATATAGTCTATGTCACTCGGGGTAGTATACCTTCCAAACAGTAAAAGAATTTTTCAAATCGGTTCAGTAGTTTCGGAGCCTATTCAATACAAACAAAGAAACAAATCTTTCCTCTTTATAATATTAGTATAGATTATATTTTCATTAAAACATTACACTATCAAAAACTTTTTTTCTGTCTCAGCTCTTAATTATTTCTAAAAATATGTTATACCCCAAGTCGCAGGTCGTTTTGACACTAACGTAACTCTGTTTAACGTTTGCTAGTTCTAAAGGAAAATAATAATTTCGGGGCCAAGCATCAGGGGTCCTGAACGCTGCACTTGGCGGCTTTTGAAGGATATTGAAGGTCCATATATATACTTTTTAACATTTTAGAACATAACATGTAGGTGTTTATTTGATAGATGTTTTTGAAGGTGCTTAAAGCGTTCGGATGATAAAAGACTTTGCGAATAAATTTCTGTATACGTGAAGTCTTTGGATAAGCTATTACGTTGATGAAAGCAAAGTTTTTTTTTCATTCTACGTTAAGGAAATAATGCACCCGTAATCCATTCGTTAACTCTGCATTGCTGTCGTCACGGTCATAAGCGACAATTGGCTTTAAAACAACATACTAGTCTTGTCTAAAAATAAGTCAATAAAATACAATACATAAACTCTTTTACAAACTTAAAAAAAAACTGCTAAAAACAAGCTCTCTTCGTTCATAATTTGAGTAATCTTATTTCAGAATTGATGTTGATGAGAAAAGCGTTTGAAATTGCCTTCGTCCCGAGTACTTCAGACTAGGCGACAGTCTAGACAAATGAGAAAAGTGTATTTCAATGAACGCGATGAAAACCGTTTAAATTTTTTGTACTTTCTTTCAAGTTGTTTCATTTCAGCAAGGACAGCAAATAAGCTGAATGCTCCTGGCGTTTAAATCTTAGCAAATGTTATTTTAAATAGCATTTTGATTTATTTGTGATTTTTGCTTCAGTAACAAGATCTATGAAAATAATTGTTTCCATATAACATCAGTGTGCTTTGTGTGAGTTTTTTAACGTTCTCGATAGCGTAAAAGTTAACTCAAATTGGTATGTAGTTGGAACGGCGCTCCTAATCGCAAAGGTAGGCATACGCTCCAACCCCATACAAATTTGAGTTAGCTTTTAAGCTATCGAGAACTTTAAAAAACTCGTACTAAGCACACAGATAATAATTTACCAAAAGTAGAGTGTTTTGTAGGTTTGCAGGTCTGCATGGCTAGGTACCATTCCGCGTATTTTTGCCGCTATACAATTGAACTGAAATATCGAACTCATGTCTCAAGGATGATGGCGGTATTCACCCAATGTTTAGAAGCAACGGTAAGATTTTCTTAATAAATAGTCAGAATCTTTGATGGGCTGGGTGAGTCGTGGCGGAGGACGCCTCACCTTTCGTCTGGTGCAAGTGCTGACCGGGCGCCGATGCTTCGGGAAGTACCTGCACCGGATAAGAGCTGAACCAACGACGTGGTGTCACCATTGTGGACACGACCTGTACACGGCAGAGCATACGCGCTATCTGCCCCGCATGGGAGCACAGCGCCGTGTCCTTGTCGCAAAAACAGAACCGGACTTGTCGCTGCCTGGTGTCGTGGCGTTGCGCGTGGAATCGCGACCCGCTAAGAAGATCCGGCGAGAAACTCAGCGGACTGATGTATATGGGTTAGATTGCACGTCGAACTCTTTGTCCAGTTCGACTAGTACCTACGGTTACCAGGATCCCTAAGCCTTCTCCTAGTGTTAGAGCTGAAGGCGTCTAATCCAAAGGTTAACCCCACAAAAGCATAGCGGTGCTCTTCAAAAGGAGTCGCCCTCCGAATATCACTTTGAGCATCCCACTCCCGACTAGGTGCCCACTCCCGCGCAGCCACATCAACCAACCTTGAGATAGAAGTTCTAATGTCTCAGTCTTTACAGTACCACGGCTATCCCACTGTTCAAATCGAAACGCATTACTGCTTTACAGCAGATATAGCCACGGTGATGGGCCCATACCTAGAGTATCGTTCGAACTCACAAGATACCCTACCATCAGACTTTACCCCAACTTTGTTCGTTTGAAGAAGCTTTTATCCAACAACCCAATAAATATAGCATTAGCCAATAATAAAAATCAAAAAGACAATAAATAAAACATTAAATTTAACATCTTTCGCGAAGTCATAAATCGCTTTAAACATATTTGCGATATCCGATGCATTCATGAAACATTACCAGAACAATGCGATAAAAGACATGCATATAGTCAATGTTAATACATTATCAAGGGTATAGCCACGGATATGACCAATCATTCATGTTAAACGCCAATTTATTTTATCAACCTCAGGTCATCCAGGTCATCAAACTTGTTGTTTTCTATTTAATTACGTATTAAGTAATGAACAATGATTTCGTTAATTACAATAAAAATACAATAAATTTGTTTAACAAGGCAATCCTTCTCTTTAACAAAGGCAAGACATCTCTTTTATTTTCTTGTTCTTAGTTCTACAATACGATGGTGGTACAGCCGGCGAGAAACAGTCATCCGTTCTGTTTTAAAAACTGGTGCGTTATACCCTACAATTCCGACTCGGACCTCATGTCACAAGATGGCATTTAAGCTGTGATACCTATGGGCTTCGGTAGCCACTTAACACCAGGTGGCTCAAGGGTTTGTTTAATTATCGAGTGCAAAAAAAAAAATTGTCCGAAATTGTAATTTAAATGAATTTTTATTACACTCATCTATACCTACATACATAGTTACATACAAAACGTAACACCGGCCCACACACGTTGGCCCCAACGTTGCTACCAACGTTGATTGGTGAAGTGTCCACGCGTTGGCTGTTAAACTAGTTCCTTTCCGTCAGAGCCAACCTGAAGATGTGCGATACCAAAATTTAAATTGCTCTAAGCGCTTTTACAATGCTGAGTGCGTATAATTTGTATTTGTTAAAGCCACGTGAAATGAGATGATCCATGCGGGTTGCGATTTTGTTGATGAACAGCGAAGACATCGCGACATGCACACTCGACGCGTGTTGCATCAAATATTAAGTGTATAATCTAACTAATCTATGAACAGGACTGAGCAAAGCGCCAAAATGTGGACGGATCGCGAACGTAGTCACACAAATACCAGCTTCTTCCATTTGACTCCATACAGAAGAGAGCCGTTCGGATTACCGATAATCCCATTCTCACGGATCGTTTGGAGCCTCTGGGTCTGCGGAGGGACTTCGGTTCCCCCTGTATTTTGTACCGCATGTTCCATGGGGACTGCTCTGAGGAATTGTTCGAGATGATACCAACGTCTCGTTTTTACCATCGCACCGCCCGCCACCGGAGTAGAGTTCATCCATACTGTCTGGAGCCACTGCGGTCATCCACAGTGCGTTTCCAGAGATCTTTTTTGCCACGTACCATCCGGCTATGGAATGAGCTCCCCTCCTCGGTGTTTTCCGAGCGCTATGACATGTCCTTCTTCAAACGAGGCTTGTGGAGAGTATTAAGCGGTAGGCAGCGGCTTGGCTCTGCCCCTGGCATTGCTGAAGTCCATGGGCGACGGTAATCACTCACCATCAGGTGGGCCGTATGCAAGTCTGCCTACAAAGGCAATAAAAAAAAAAGATTCCTTTGATAAAACCTACACTCGACTGCCAACTACAAACATTCGCTCGCAACGTTGGGGACAATGCTATTTTCTAGATCCACGCGTTGGGCGAGTGGCGTTAGGGCCTATGTTGGGGCCAACATGTGGAGCCGGCGTAATGAAAAGCGTCTAAACACCGAATGTGGCCAGTTGGCAAAAAACACTATTTCAGAACTACCATATTTCGCTAATGAAATCGGTTCAAATGAATCGGTTTCAAACAATACAATGAGTAATTTGTTAATTGTCGTCAGAGTAAACATTTTATTATATTTTTGAACCGAACGACCTAAAATCCACAACTGCAAACAAAATTGTTTGTTCACGTGTAGTTCTTCGATGTTCATCAGCATTACTGATTCATGTTTGTTATGACTAAGTAGATACAATACCAATTTAGGGTTTCGTGGTAGAATAGAAAAACACGGAAACTATAAATTTCATGAGTTTATATGCCCATAGAGAACTGTAATAAAAAGAATACAAAATTTTAACAAAAAGGAAAACCGACACTTGAACAATTGAAAATGAGAATACACAATGTAGTCGAAGTCAGTTAAATGTGCATTATTAAGGATAGCTCAAAAACTATGGATATGAGAATCACTAGCTTCCAAAAAATCAAAATCGGTTGGTTACCTGGAAAAAAGTTCTGACAAAGGAAAGTAGCATCGTAAAATAAAGTCGAATTAATAACCTCCTCATTTTTAAAATAAAGGAGATAGCTTTAACAAGTTAAATTCAATTATTTTCAATTAAATATTAATCGTACGCACGTACTTTCCCAGTTTTTTTTTTTTAATTGTTATTTGTAGTTTGTTATAATTATTTCGCTTCTTGTATCATTAAATTTATACGAGTACCTACAAGCAATGTGCACACGATCATCGTTCCTTATACAGTCCGTGAATTCAATTTGTAATGTCTATGATATGTGCTCCAATAGCTAAACACAGGGTGGACTATGGGCTCCTAAATCGTCAATATACATCTTCTGATTAATAGCTGGCCAAGTGATTTCAATCTAACTTAAATATGTTATTAGTCTATACTAATATTATAAAGAGGAAAGATTTGTTTGTTTGTTTGTTTCGAATAGGCTCCTAAACTACTGGACCGATTTGAAAAATTCTTTTGCCATTAGAAGCCGACATTGTCCCTGATGAACATAGGCTACTTTTTTAAATTTTTTTTTTTTTGGTTTCATGTGTGTTTTAATGTTTCCGAAGCGAAGCGAGGGCGGGTCGCTAGTAATCTATAAAAGCATTGTATTAAATCGAGTTGAGTGGCTGCAAATATTATAGAATTAAAATTAATTATTTGAAACGTTTGAAAACGATTTTGACTATGGTTATAGTAAGCAATTGTTTTATTAGAAACATGTTTAGTATATACCTACACACACCTACTTTCGGTAGGCAGCAGCTTGGCTCTGCCCCTGGCATTGCTGAAGTCCATGGGCGACGGTAACCACTCACCATCAGGTGGGCCGTATGCTCGTCTGCCTACAAGGACAATAAAAAAAAACGCAGTTCTGATTTTAATTTAACTTATGTCTTAAACTAAAACCGTAACACAAAGTTACTTCGATAATTATTATTCTCATCACTATTAATCATGTTTACCACAGCTTACTAGTTATTTAGCTATTTTGGGACTCCGGGCCCAATCGAATTAATTTGAAGCAATTTCGCTGCGATACAAAACAAATATTTGCTAATCATTGTCAAGCGTTTGACTATAATCTTTGTTTGTTTTATCGGGAACACGATGTACGTACATAAGTAATGTTAACCCTCCCAATAAAAGCGGTCAAGCGCTGCCTGGCCTCAGTATCGCGTGAACCGACGCAATTACACGGCGTGCGAACACCAGATATCAAGAACCACAAGCGGCCACGGCTTCGAGCTCAGTCGTCGCGGTACATTCGTTAGATTTACCCGTCCATTCGTAAAAAAGTCTGTTATAACAGAAAAACAAAAAAAATGTTTGTTTCGCGTGCGGCGTATGTTACGCTGGTGTGCGTTCTTGCAGCGGCCAAAGACTTACCGCATCCACTCTCCGATGAATTCATCAACACGATTAACCTAAAGCAAAATAGTTGGAAGGCGGGACGTAATTTTCCGCGCGACACATCGTTCGCGCATCTTAAGAAAATAATGGGAGTTATACAGGACGAACATTTTGCGACCCTGCCAATAAAAACTCATCAAATCGATTTAATCGCCAGTCTGCCGGAAAACTTCGATCCCAGAGACAAATGGCCTGACTGTCCAACGTTGAATGAAGTCAGAGATCAAGGGTCTTGTGGCAGTTGTTGGGCTTTCGGTGCCGTCGAAGCTATGACAGACAGAGTATGTACCTATTCTAACGGAACTAAACATTTTCATTTTTCTGCCGAGGATTTGCTTAGTTGCTGCCCTATTTGTGGACTGGGATGCAGCGGAGGAATGCCGAGACTAGCTTGGGAATATTGGAAGCACTTCGGTCTAGTATCGGGAGGTAGTTACAATTCCAGTCAAGGTTGCAGACCTTACGAGATCCCTCCGTGTGAACATCACGTACCCGGCAACAGGATGCCCTGTAGCGGCGACACGAAGACTCCAAAATGCACAAAAAAATGCGAATCTGGATACGACGTTAATTACAAACAAGACAAACAATACGGAAAACATGTATATACTGTGTCCGGAGACGAAGACCACATCCGCGCGGAATTGTTCAAGAATGGTCCCGTCGAAGGTGCTTTCACAGTATATTCAGATTTGCTGTCGTACAAGAGTGGTGTATACAAACACACACAAGGGGACGCTCTCGGCGGGCACGCCGTCAAGATATTAGGCTGGGGTGTCGAAAATAATAACAAATATTGGCTTATTGCAAACTCGTGGAACTCAGATTGGGGAGACAATGGCTTCTTTAAAATTTTGCGCGGCGAGGATCACTGCGGTATAGAGAGCTCCATTGTTACGGGTGAACCGTTCTTAGATGAACACTAGGTAATAGTTAAAATCAATATTTTTATAATAATCATTTTACGTACCTTAAATGGTGGATTAATAATAAAATGTACATTTATAACTCAATAAAAACTTTGATCGTAATACCGTATTTTGTCTATTTAAAAAAAGTTTACCCGATAAGTATGATTGTACACGCCTAAGAATGTGTTCCCGATCGAAAGGTGACCACCACTTATCGCCAATGGTGGGACAGCTGTTATACTATAGAATTGAGACTTAGAGCTCATGTGTCAAGGTGGGTGGTGGCATTTACATTATCGATGTCAATGGGCTCCAGGAACTACAGAACACCGGGTGAGCTGTGAACTCACCCGGTGGTGAGCTCACCCCTTACTGGTGGTAGGACCTCTTGTGAGTCCGCGCGGGTAGGTACCACCGCCCTGCCTGTTTCTGCCGTGAAGCAGTAATGCGTTTCGATCTGAAGGGTAGGGCACCCGTTGTAACTATACTGAGATCTTAGAACTGGTCAATGATCAACTGATCTTAGATCAAGGTGGGTGGCGCATTTACATTGTAGATATCTATGGGCTCCAGTAACCACTTAACACCAGGTGGGCTGTGAGCTCGTCCACCCAACTAAGCAATAAAAAAAATAAAACCTGTCTAAGTATATTTTGAATCCTGGTATAGAAACACAGACATAGACACAGATACAGCGGACGTCTAACCTATTAGATCACAATACTCTCGGAGTCGTCTATTGACCTTAATTTTTAAATGGTTCGTTTTCTATATAACAGTTTGCTCAGTATTTTCATTATGTGCTCTGTATAATTCTCCGAAATGTTCGCCATATTATAAGTGTCTACTAATTGTGTAAATAGAAACATTTTTACGCTTAATTTCACTTCATTTTATTTATTTTGGCTTTTCAGTCGTTGCCATTATTTTCTTATGTTATGACGATCGATGATTGCCGATGAGTTCTATCCAAAACGTGTATTTGTTCCAGTACTATAAAATTGATTTCTATTTATATCTGATCTGGTTGTTCATTAACGCGATTATAAGATGAAAATGTATGAGGGTAAAATGTATTCTTATTGCATAGATAGGTGAACAAGTTCACGGCGTCATTAATGTGCATCGTCGTGTATCAATTACAGTTACACTGGAAAAACATTGATCCGCCCACAAACATATTATAGATAACGAATAAACAGACATTTAAAATAGCATGATCCAACCAGATGGCAACAACAATAGCGTGATAATTACGATTCATTTTAAACTATCAAAGTAAAACAGATGTAATATTTTATTGCTTAAATGGTTGGGCGAGCTCACAGTCCATCTGGTATTAAGTGATTACTGGAGCCTATAGACATCAATCACCTAAATTCTGTTATCCATCTTGGAACATGAGTTCTAAATTATAGTTTTACACTACAATAGCTGCCCCACCGTTCCAACCGAGACGAATTACTGATTCACGGCAGAAATATGCAGAGTGGTGATGATACCTGCTCGTGCCGACTCACAAGACGTTCTACCGCTAGTAATTACGCAAATTATACGAATATATTTTGTCGGTTTGGCTTTTTTTATTACACGATGTTATTCCTTCGCCGTGAAAGTGAACAATGAATTCGTGAGCATTAAGTACGTGAGTAAATATTGTTATATAAATTTTGGAGATATGTATATACAAAATGTGAAATATTTTTTTCACCTCGGGAGCTCAAACATGCCGCTTTTGCTGCGAGACAACAGTGAACAAAACGCGATTTTGATTCGAGCGTGGGTCAATGTAGCTTTTTAATTTTTCAATCTTCAGTGCCACGAATTAACATTGTTCAGCCATAGATTTGAAACATTTGAATGTTACTGTGCTTTGTCTCTTTCACATGTATATAAAAAAGCGAGTGAGAAAAACAAACCCCTTCGAAATTCGATTTTGAAATTCGACCTCAAAGAAAACACGTTCGGAAACGCGTAATACCCTAAAATTTAAAGATATTCATAATAAAGAAATTACGTTTTTTTTTAATAGCTATTTCAATCTATTCGTGTTCATTTCTATGTCTCCTAAGTAATATATGTTTTCACCTCAGCCGTGAGAGCACAGAGCATTACCTACTTAGGACTCACTGCTGAGGTGAAAAGCAATGTGTGCAACACGAGAGCAAAGTTTTGTGCATCTCGTGCTGTTGAGTCTCACACTGCGCTCAGGATTCTAAATATAGAATCCTAGAATCCTAGAATATAGAATCCTTCGCTTGCTCGGGGCTCAAAATCAGCACTCGAAACAAAAAACAACTTTGCTTTCTTGTTGCACAGATAACTAAAGTAAATAAGCAGACGACTTCGTGTATCTGGTGTTAAGTGGCTAGCGATAACCATAGACAACACAGTCTACTCTGCCAACTACCTTGAGGCTTTAGTTTGGTTTCATTTTTTATTGGAGTAAATAAATTAGTTCATCGTATCCTACTATTCAGGCCGCGAGTTTTTCGGCGTAGAAAGACAAAAGTCAAGTATTGTGTTAAAGGCCATTTTATTAAGACCGAAACACATGAATATCTCACTGCGTAAGAAGCAGCGTGCTGTGTATACCTATTACAAGCAGTCTAAAACCTTCACTTTCCCATTGGCATATAATTTTACTTATTTCACTATAATTAGTTTTACTGAAATTTAAATTTGTTGTTTTTTTATTAAATACATACTTTTAATATAGTAGTATACTAGCCGTACTCGCCCGCTTTGCTGCGCATTTAAAATTAACATTATTATTTATTGTCATTATTATTAGGGAGTCCAACACTCATATAAATATTAGTCTATCTATTAGTAGGTACATGTATTTTCTACATGAATTCCAAGTTTCAAGTCAATCGGATGCATGGTTCAGTAGTTATAACGGAACATCCGTAAAAACCACTGTAGATTTTTATATTAGTATAGAAGAGTATATTAGTAATAATACTAGTATAATAAGTAGTGTAATATTAATAATAGTAGTACGCAGAATGAGGCTATTTTGATTTGGTGAAGATATACGTTCTGGCCGTCCAGCTCGCATTATCTGGTTACCGTAGCCCGGGGACTACTCGTACTAAGGGGGCAAAGGGGTATATCGACCACTTACACAAACAATAACTTAACCAACCGCGAAATTGCTAAGCATTTTGAGTCAATAAGAAAACAATACCAGAAATAGGTTAAAGAGTTTACTTACTTACTATAGAGGTTTAAAGTATCAGTTGGCTCAGTCTATGGGCAATAAAAAAAATTACGTTGTAGTTGTCTATGGGCTCCAGTAACCACTTAACACCAGGTGGGCTGTGAGATCGTTTTTTTTTATCGCTCTTTTTTATTTCTTAGGTGGGTGGACGAGCTCACAGCCCACCTGGTGTTAAGTGGTTACTAGAACCCATAGACATCTACAACGTAAATGCGCCACACACCTTGAGAACGAAACGCATTACTGCTCTTCACAGCAGAAATAGGTAGGGTGGTGGTACCTACCCGCGCGGACTCACAAGAGGTCCTACCACCAGAAAAACCACCCATCTAAGCAATAAATAAAAAAATTCAATTCGAAAAAGGGGATCCTGTGTCCAAAATAGTTTGTAAACCCCTACCGTAGCCAATATACATCACAACGTAAGTGTCGCTACCCACATTAAGTCTCTGTTGTACGGCTATCCTATTTTTATTTTCTTATATCACTTTACTTAGAGTTACTATTAGTAATAATACTCTTTTAGACTCCAAAGATTACAAAAAACCCTTTCTATACAATCAAGCTGTGTTCCAAAAGTAGCAAGCATTAACGGAAACTTTTACCATTCAAAGACCTTGCTTAAAATTAAACAGAGGTTGGCTTCCCAAGCACGACTCGTAAAAAGGCTAAAAGAGTTTGCCGCTTAATACTGTTCTCGTGTATTCGTAACACGATTAAAGATACTTATCTACTCGAATACCTATACCGGGCTTAGAAAGTTAAAATGTATAATTCAATGTCTCACTCGAATGATTGCTTCGTTTTAAATTACTTATCTTTGAATTAAGACAGCTTTACAGTCTTCAATTATATTAAGAGATAAGCACGTAATCTATACATTAATACGTGAAGCAAAAACTTTGTATCCCTTTTTATGAAAATTGCGCGGACGGAGGAGTATGAAATTTTTCACACTTATAGAGAATATAGAGAAGAAGTGCACAATGCAATTTTTTTTTTAAATAATGCATAAAAGATACATTAAATCAATAAAGAAAACATTACACACACTACATACCATGTATTTGACGCACACACGCATGCATACTATTTATTGTCAAACTTTTGTTCTTGATGTCTGTTGTCAAATTGAGAATAGATTAAATATTGTTTGTCTTTGTTAATATTTTTTATAGTGTAGTCTTGGCGAAATTTGTATAAAATACAATCATAATAGTGTACAAACTTACAATTCCAATTAATTATAGTCGAATTTCGACTACTACGGGACCTCTAGTATATTATTAGTTAATTAGGCTCTGTTTTACATTGTCAAATCCCTTTACGAACACCCGACCACCGTTTACGGGATCCGGACTTCGGAACCTCCGAAGACACTACACCTTGAGTAAGGAGCGTGTGGCCACGTGAACCACACGCTAGTACCCTACACAGTCTGCTGACTAAGTCCTAACGAGCTCCTCCTGTACCGACTAAGCAGGACCCACGACACAGCAAGAACGCGCGCCGCGAAGTCAACTGAGGTACTGTTGGTAGTGCGTCTTGTAATACTAAAGGGAGGACGTCTTGTGAGTCCACACGAGTAGATACCACTACCCAGACTATTTCTGCCGCGAAGCAATAATGCGTTCCGGTTTGAAGGGTGGGGCAGCCGTTGTACTATAGAACTGAGACTTCGAACTCAGTCTCAAGGGAAACACATGCAAGATAAGAACAAGTAGGTACGCGCTGACTGGGAATCGAACTTAAGCCGCGTTCACTAGTCACGGTCGCTAATCACCTAACCAAAAAGAAAATACCTATATATATTTTTAATGAAACTCATAACGCTATCTATATGTATGTACGTAATGTGTAATAAATATACTTATGCTTCTCATGATGGGCATTCTAATAGTAATGTATTGACATCATGGCGATATCTAGCTTTTACGCTGTTTGTTTGCCTGACCCCATATTAATGAAGTCACTTGATAAGGTATATAAAGCACTGAACTATAAGTAACATCGCAAATATTACATTTCGTTGTAACGAGTTCAAAGACCTTTATTTTCACATCTATAAGGCAAACACGTACTGTTTAAATATAATACATTATAACACAACACACTTGGTATGTCCCAGTTTTATTATTGACCCAAAGTTCAAAATGAGATCACAGAATGAAATCATTCAGTACATTAACAAAACAATAACTATAAAATTTATCAGTATATCATCATACGGGGTCAAGCTTGTAATTAAACACTACATATTTAATTATTTTTTTTATGATGGAAGGATTACTGGTGGCCCGGAGGCCTTGCTAGTTTCACCAGGACAGGTTGGCGAGCAAAGGCTCACTATCACTATATTTAATGATGTGTTTGAAAAAGCAAATTTATATAGATACCGATCGGCAAAAGCTACAAAATGATATTTTTTAGTCTACCTACAGGTAAGGGAAGTAATACATGGTCATCAGCAGTGTCTGGACTATATCTAGACCGCTGACAACATGGAGGACATGTTATTGCACTCCAAATACAGTGGAGGGGTGTTCAATAAAAATCTGGATAGTACGTGGCAAAAACTATATCTGAAAACGCACTGTGGACTTATGCCTATTCCACGTAGTAGTAGATGTACTGATCACTTTTCGATCAATTTTAAAGTCGTCGTGGCTGAAGGGATAAGACGTCCGGTGCATTCGTGTTGAGCGATGCGATACGTACTCAATAAATGTTTACGATTGACTTCCACGGTGAAGGAATAACATCGTGTAGGTAATAAAAATCAAACCCGCAAAATTATAATTTGCGTAATCACTGGTGGTAGGACCTCTTGGGAGTCCACACGGGTAGGTACCACCACTCCGCCTATTTCCGCCGTGAAGCAGTAATGCGTTTCGGTTCGAAGGTTGGGGTAGCCGTTGTAATTATACTGAGACCTTAGAACTTATATCTCGAGGTGGGTGGCGCATTTACGTTGTAGATGTCTATGGGCTCCAGTAACTACTTAACATCAGGTGGGCTGTGAGTTCGTCCATCCAAGAAAAAGAAAAAAAAATTTATAGTACTATTATCATTGTTACTCCGTCTTAATGTAGATCCCCTCAAATCTCGCCCCAATGTAACTACTTTACCCTAAGACAGGACATGGGCTTATTCAACCAAAAACTAAATAAAAAAAGATTTCGTACCGAAAAAAGTTCAAGGACAAATAAAGTAAAGCATTGTTTAATAACATTTTATTACATTAACTTCTTTATACAACGAATACGCGTTCAAACTTTCAAGTCAGAAATGTAATACGATCAGATTAGGTACTTAGTCAATATTGAATAATAATAATTGTCATCAATTTTACATTATTTAATCTGAAAAACGGGTTTCTATTATTATTATTATTTTCTAATAAGCTTTCCATCACAAAGAAACGGTCGAATTCTATTTCAAGTCTATTTATTTCACAATTATATTTAGGGTTATAACCCGTTCTATTAATACATTTCTGACGAATAAACGTGATTATCAGCTGTTCCGCCACTATAACTAACATATCACAAATTACGATTAGTTATATATTTAAATATACATAGTCTATTTTGAACTATAAATTAAGATATTATTTCATGTACAGACTTCATCACGATTAGTAGATGAAGGTATAAACAATTACCAATTACACTATCTTGACTAGAGGACGTGCAGAAGAATTTTGGAAACGGCATCATTGATGTGTAAACATTGAAAAGGAAAAAATTAAGGCAACAAAGCAAAACCGCATTTAAGGCTAGTCAAATAAGGTAGACTCTTAATATTTCCCATTATAAACAAAATCATTGTACCGCGCCCAACTGCACATCATTCGTATGCTTAAAAACACGAGATAGTGTAATTGTTAACAATAAAATAACATAGCATATCAATAAATGTTATACCAAAATAAAATAACCCACTAACATCTATAATACACATACACATAAACTTTCATCAGTCTGTAGGAATATTAGTTTATCAACGATGTCGATTTGGTAAATCTTCTTTTTTTTTAAATCTATATAATTCAAAATATTAATACTTTTATCCTTGAACATCACACTATTATTTAAATACAAAGCTTTCTGATCATTCCCTTAATAGATATCAAAAGAAGAAGAAAAACAAATCTAATCATAACTGATTTTTTTTTTTTTTTTTTATTTATTAGCCGGATACAAAGTCCATTGGCACAATCTTAACTGACGCGGTTCTGTGTTGCCATTCATTAATTAGCTCCTCAATCAAATTTGGTTTCAAATGACAGAAGACATAAATTAATAAATTCTGCCAAATAGACTATTCTATAGTGTAATATTCTTTTTTTAACGTTGGCACTTCACTACTGTTTACAGGAAAACGCCAGCAATTCGATTCCCCTTAATTTTGCGATATTGAATCAACTCAAAATCTACCTTATATTAACAAATGCAATGTTAATTTTCTTTCAATATAATCGCACGTTTAAATACGGTAAGCCAAGTCTGATTATTCTCTATATATCGTTAAAGCACGTAAGCCGAATACATGAATGATTAGTGAAGTACCAACATTTGATGATCGCGAACTTCAAAATCAATAAGCAAATATTATAAACTATTTTTCGCGTACAAAAATATAATTTCCTCACATAGAAAAGAACATGATTAATTCATAAAATTCATATCGGCATTAGAAGCATAAAGTTCGTGATTTCATTCAATCATGATCAAGTTCATTGACCCGTGACTTCAAACTTATCAAATTGAACAATTTAAAATGTAATTGGTTTTAATGTATTATATTACATATCTGCGACCATTTGTCATGTCAATTCTAATCTACGTAACAGAATCTTTTCATGTTATTTCGATTAATGCAATTTTAAGTTTTTTTTTATTGCTTACGTGGGTGGACGAGCTCACAGTCCACCTGATGTCAAGTGGTTACTGGAGCCCTACTACATCTATAACGTAAATGCGCCACCCACCTTGAGATATAAGTTCTAAGGTCTCAAGTATAGTTACAAAAGATTAATTAATGTAATTAAATTTGTCACGGATTTCAAAACGCAAAAAAAAATGTCGTCGGAACTTCTCAGTATGTCGCGACTCCGATCCGGTGGTAGATACAGCGACGCAGTTCTCTTGTTAGGGCAAATGTTAGCAGTCTCTCAGGCTGAGCCTCGTGAGCTCGTCTACAAGTTCAATGAAGCTAGTGTAACCCATCAAAGTTGCTAGCAGTAGGTAGACAAAAAAAAATCAAGGACTTATGACGTTATAAGTTTATTACTTTAGTCTAATCCGCTGACCAGATACAAGGGCTTAAAAAAATGATTGCTTAATTTTTAGTTCAGTTTACAGCTAACCTATTAATTTACACACCCAGAGATCGAGACCAAAATTGTATTATTGGAAAAAATATTCCCCTTATGCTTCTCATGTCGAAAGTTTAAAAAATCATGTAGAGATGTAACAGTAATGTAACACATAAACAGTCTTGATATTCAATCAAAATGATATCATTCCATTAATTCAAACCATTTACCAATATGATTTCCTTTATAAATCACAGCCTTGACGATTGAAACGACATACCATAACGGCGCTATCAATCTCCTGCTATTTACAATTTCGATTAAACAACAAACCAAGAAGCAAAATTAAATGTTTTCTATAGCATACTGTTTCTCTTATTATTCGGTTCTCCGTGCAACGCTTCAACATCGTACGAAATTAACATTATTCAAAATTAACATTGTTAACTAAGATGATTTTTTTAAGTATTTCGTTCGTTTTTCGCGCGTCTTAGACATAATCAAAACCAATTTTCGATTTAATCTCTCGTTTCTTTTAATAATTTCATTTCGTCGGATTTTTTTTATTGCCCTTGTAGGCAGACAAGCATACGGCCCACCTGATGGTGAGTGGTTCCCGTCGGCCATGGACTTCAGCAATGCCAGGGGCAGAGCCAAGCCGCTGCCTACCACAAAAATACTATAATGCCAAACAAAAAATACGAGATTAAACCGATAAATTAGTTTTTTTCATTACATATTATTAAGAAATCTCGAAGTCAAAAGCATAAGGTCTGATTTCATTTTCTGTTATAATTAGCATTAGCTCTACGCTATATTGTTTATCAATTCTTTACACTTACGCTTCCAATGGACGAATGCATGCAATAGATTAAAACCCATTACAATAAGAAGTCTTCAATTCGAAAAGTTTTTTAATCACGCATATCCGACCTTTGGCCTGTCGCAAAACTAACGACAGATCAGTAAAAAAAATGGAACGTTCAATTTAACTTGACACATAGAGATACAGTTGTTGCCTCAAAATAAGTGTTCAAGAAACCTGGACATTTTTGAAGCAATTTTATGGGGTCATACTAATAACAATTCCTTATTAATCTATTATTTTAACAATAGTTTCATTACAATACGACCAAGATATAATCTGATTAAGTATTCAATGAAAAGAATTGAGAGATCCACGTATGTTTCGAGGGGAGGGGTAGGGGAGTTGGGAGGGGCGGGTGATTTCGTCAACCGTCTATTCCAAGATCTGTTAAAGCACTCATCTCGAGACGCCAACTGCACTTCTTCAATCTTACATCAAAACGGCAGGGTTTACGTCATGGAATCATATCTAGTGTCCGGTGTGAGCGGCTCCGCTTCGTCTCCACGTCCGAAGTGGAACGCGTCCCTGAAGCTGTCGCGAAGTCGTTCGCTGAACGTTTTATATTCCGGATTCTCCTGGCCGAAATCGAAATCTGCAACTTCTATCGTGTACCTGTAATATTAATAAAGATATGATAAAAAAAACGAAATCTATTCTACATTAATATATAAATCTAGTGTTTTTTACGGATGTTCCGTTATCACTACTGAACCGTGCATCCGATTGACTTGAAACTTGGTATCCATATAGAAAATACATGTACTTAATGGATAGGCTAATATTTCTATGAGTGTTGGACTCCCTACACCAGTTGCGGGGGCGTTAATGATGAGAATCTTTGTGGAGGTGAGAAATAACAATGTTAATTTTAAATGCCCAGCAAAGCGGACGGGTAGCTAGTACTTAATAAAATTAAAATTTACAACAGTACACCTTATTACAGCATTAATTTACCGTTCAACGTCCTCGCCGAACCCGTCGCTTGCGACGAAAGGCTCGACGAGTAAATTAACCCATAGACACAGCCCACCGAGTTTCCGGTGGTAGATTCTGCGAAGCACTGCCTTTGCTAGGGTCAGTGTTAGCAACACTCCCGGTTTGAGCCCCGTGAGCTCACCTACTCGCCAGGTTACGCTGACATAGCCTCTCAAGTCTATCAGCTTAGGTAAGTAAAAAAAGCAATGGTTTAAGCAATCAACGAAAAACCTACTAACACTCCTTCAAACATTAGCGTGTACTGAATGAAAACTTCATTGGCGCCATTGTGATTTGAAACTCAACGAATAAGCGACACTAAAAAGAGCCAAACGAGTACATACATATATAAGATTTTCGCCAGCGAGAGAGCGAAATAGAATACTTATAAGTTTCACTTCTACCGTGTTCGTATTGTGCATAAGAAATTGTATATACCCATTTATGCACGTAATAAAAATTAAGAATAAGAATTATTAGTTACTTCCATCTCGTGTCTCAAGGACTATGGTGACCTAAATAAAAAAAAGAAAGATGTGTGCTGTCGTGGGATACCGGATAGAAGTTCCTTATTTTAAAAATAATAATTTTAAATTCTATTCGTGGTATAAAGAAAATAAAACTGGAGGTTTCGCAACAACCCAAGGTCATACGGTAACGTGCGAGCTTATTGTGGTACACTTCATTCACTGTTGTTTGCATAAGAGTTAGTGTATTGCGCAAACGAACGCTCTGAGATCGTGGTCAATGAATGAAAAAAAATATGTTATTTTTGTACGTTATTACAAAGTTAAATCGTACACTACGTAATGCACACGCATTACTAATAAAAATCTTACGTTACGGATGTTTTTTCCCGGTTAGGGTACTCCTCCGCATCGTTCCATAAGGAAATTCGTTTCAAAAAATAAATGAATAAATACGCAGCAGTAAAACTTGAAATATTCCACAAGTATGAGATTAGTAAACTTGTTAATGTCAGTAATGTTTTTTAAAAATACAAATACCATGAAGGTTACATACCTTGATCTGTGTTGATAATATGCAATTCCGAACACTACGAGAATCACCGCAACGAGGCAGAAAAACACTGGCACTACGATCACAGATAACTGCGTGGGTACCGTAGCTGAAAACATTATTATTTCATTATAATCTATGGAACACATGTTTATTAAATATAGGAACAATATCGCACAAAAAAAATTAAACGATACTAGTTTTTAACGGGTTCGTACCGTATTATAATACATCACAATTAATGACAAGCTATTGCAAGGCCCATGGTAACGGTAGACTGCAATCTTCCTCTTCTTGAAAAAAGCTTCTACAGCTCTTTTCTTTTTGAGCCCCTTAAATAGTAGTTTGTACGCCAAAGTTTAAAACAGTTCGTAAATTGAAACCAGAACAAAAAATGCGTAATTACTGACATTAAGATCTATTATAAGGCCCACCATCGCGCCTGGAACAATGCTGCCAGTATGCAATTTATGACATACATGGAGCCACTTCAAATCAGGTAGGCCATGGGGACTATTTTCCTAACTAAAGCAATTCAATAAATAACTAAATAGGGGTATTCACGTATCGTTGCAATCCGTATCGCGGGTTTTCAAATTTGGAAGGTAAAACAAACTTCTAAATCTAACCTAACTAAGTCGTCGTAGCCTAAGGGATAAGACGTCTGGTGCATTTGTGTTGAGCGATGCACCGGTGTTCGAATCCCAGGCGGATACCAATTTTTGTAATGAAATACGTACTCAACAAATGTTCACGATTGACTTCCACCGCAAAATTATAATTTACGGTTTTTTATTTATTTATTTTTTATTGCCTTTGTAGGCAGACAAGCATACGGCCCACCTGATGGTGACTGGTTACCATCGCCCATGGACTTCAGCAATGCTAGAGGCAGCGCCAAGCCGCTGCCTACCGATGGGCCGTATGTTCGTCGTCTACAAGGGAAATAAAAAAAGCCTTCGCGTTATATCTCCAGTACTTTATCCATTGCAAAATGCAATATGGAAAGACGTTTTTATGTTTCTTTTAGTTCAACCGTTTTTTTGGCCTATGCATTTTATTATCATAAACATTTACATTAAAATTTACATTCTGATATACCAAAAAGAAAAAAAAAACATTTCTATTATTTTTTCCGTATTTTCATAATAAAAACCATAGTAAAAGACAATCAAACATTATTTATATTTAATATAGAAGATGATGCTTACCTCGAGTCGACGTCGAGGAAGGCAAAGTTGAATACTTATATCTAGTCTTGCCATAAATACTGAGACAAAGGAAAAAAAATGCTATTGAAAATAACATTTATTACTCTTACAGCTTAATACATAAATATAAAACAATTAAAAGTACAAAAAGCTTATTCGAAGTGGTATCCATTGGCTGCACTACAGTCCTTTAAACGTTGAGGCCAGTTATCAATAGAAGCACGCACTCTTTCCATGGGAAAAATTTTCACTGCCAATCGTGCGGATTGTTTTAGGCACTCCAAATTATCATGGCGTTTAGAGCAAGCTGTACTCTCTTAAAACTGACCATAAATCATAATCCAGCGGATTAAGATCGGGACTAAACGACGGCCAGTCTTCAGCTCTGATGAAGTCCGAAACGTTCGTTTCCAACCAAGACTGCGTAGACCGAGCTTTATGACCTGGCGCCGAGTCTTGCTGGAAGGACCATTCTTGATTATTGAACATGGTGTTGTTAAGGGGCTTCACTACCTTCTCAAGAAGGGTATCTTGATACACTTGTGCTGATGTTTTGATACTTTTTTCACAAAAGTATGGCTCAGTCACTCCTTCATAGCTAATACCCCACCAAACCATCACTGAAGTCGGATAGTGCCCACGTTGCACTCTGTCGACTAATTGGGAAGCTTCCTTAGAGCTTTGAGTATAAATACGGTCATTTTGTTTGTTAAAATGTTGCTCAATTGTAAAAAAATTCTCATCCGTAAACAAAATTTTTCTATGACCTTCCTTTGCGTACCGCTTCAGTAGTTGTTTCGATTTTACCACCCTATTCTCTTTTAAATTATCAGTTAAGAAATGACCAGTACGTTTCTTATAGGCCGCATGTCCTAGGTCATCTTTTAAAATACGCGACATGGTTCTAGGTGCTATCTTCATCTCCCGAGATAAAATCTTTTGCTTTCGGACAGGATTTCTTCGAATTCTTTCCCTTACTGCTTTGACCACCTTTTTCGTACGAACACTACGTGGACGGCCAAATATTTTTCTGTCACAAAAACAGGAGGTCTCATTGCACCTACTAATAGCCCGGTACCCAACATTTTACTAATACCAAGCGTATGGAGAGTTAAAAATTACATTTGGCTCCATACCTACTTTGTGTAATGCAATCACAGCGATTCGGTTCTTTTTATCACCCCACTCCATTTTAATATCGCAAAATATTGTACAATGTATTGGCGCCAAAATGAGAAAACTCAATGAGCAATCATATAAAAATGACAGATTCCCAATTCAAATGTAATATTTAGTTTATTTTTAATTGTAACAGTAAGACTAAGTATTTACTGGATCTTATAAAATCATATGATAAACAAGTTTAAAGTCACGTCAACACTTTCAACTAATATGTTAATCTTATGGACTTTTTGGCGGGAACGCGAGGAGTGAAGTTATGTGATTTGTTTTATTTTGTCTATTTAGTGTTTTTCCAGGTTCCAGTTTTAAATGTGTAATAATGGTGGTTTATTAACTGTTTAATATCTGTGAAAGTGCACAAATTTGGGAAAATGAAACAAAGCCGCTGGACGTAACTTCTCGGGATACTCCAAAAAGTCCACTGAAAAAATCTCAGTAAATGACCACCATTTTACTGAGATTACATATCATCCCATATCATCTCATTTAATTTGATCGCAGCTAATTAATGTCCCAAATTAATCATCTTCATTTCATGTCATTTCACTCCATAATATCATTTTTCATAAAAATAAGAATATAAATTAAAATAAGACATGACTTAAAGGTCTCAGTTACCAGGTCATAAAATCCCTTAAAAAAATGTTAATGTTATAAAGATCTGTATGTAATGTTGCAAAGATAAAAATATACAAACAATATGAAAAAAGGGTGCGTGTACTTATGTACGCGCGTAAGAAGTTATACTTTATTTTTATTAAATTTATTTCTTTTTTTTTTAAATATTAAATAATTAATAATAAATATTTAACGTTAATAATTTAATAATATTTAGTATGAATTATATTAAATAATAATTTTGTCATTTATATTACTAAATAATACATACGGATAGTTAACCTCAATTGTATTGGAGCACTTAGGAAGGTTGATGAGCAGTTTTTCACAAATATTTTCTAATGTTAATTAGTTCTGATTATAATTCAGACGCACATATAAAATTCGCACTTGTATAATGAAAACAAAATTAAAACACGTGTTTTAAATGTAGAAACTCAAAGCATGTGGATAAATATTATAAATAAAATACACAGTGAACAGAGGCGGCGTGCGTGCCAACATGCGCCACTAACAGAGTTTTGTTGGTAGCATTTTTTACGAGTGTGCATGCGCGAAAGTTCACCTGCGGCTATATTCAGACTCGCCAAGTTACGTCGGTCGTATTGTAATGAGCGATTTAGTGGGCAACTTCATTTCTGTTGATTTTGTGTCACGGTGCGCGCGCATCGTACAATTTCACTCTCATCAATTTTTCATAACGCGCCTAAAGAAATATAGCTTCAAAAATATATACACTAATGTGTGTTAATTGGTTAATTATCCGTAATTCAGGCTTCCGGAGCAACGAAACGACAGAATTTTTATCTAGAATTAATTAATGTACCGAAAACAGTTTTATATTATTGCGTTGATGGGTGAACTAGCTCAAGGATCACTTTCTGTAAACTAGTTAGAGTACGCGTCACTTAAAAAGAACGCTGGCGGTCAAGCTGCGCAGTAGGCTATTTATCGATGTATTTGGTGGTATGAGGTGCGGCGCGGGGCGGGCGGGTCACCTGCCGCATGCTTGCCGGTGTGCTATTGGTTCGTCAGTCGACCTTTGCTTTCCGCGCTAGATTCACGTTACGTTCGTTCTCAAAATACTATCGGGCACATAAGTTTTAATTACAAAATGGTTTTACATAGAAAAGTGAGAAAAATGATTTATGACGTATATTGTTTTATGAAGAAAGAGGCTGATAATAATGCAGTTGATAATTTGAAATAATGCATGAAACGGACCGCAGTGGCAACAAAATCATCCGAGTCTAATTTAATTTTTAGGGTTCCGTACCTCAATAGGAAAAAAACGGAACCCTTTGATCACTTTGTTGTCCGTCTGTCTGTCTATCTGTTCGTATTCAGATTAAACATTAAACGCAGAAATTAAACATGTTTTTAATTTTATTTCATAAAAATCTATCTAATATATTATTTTTAATGTACATACCTACCATGTACGATCTTCCCACCGTACAATTTTATTACAGTTAAGGATTGCCGACCACCAACAGTACCAGAACGTCATGCTTACTCGCGATGCGATCCGCTTTTTGCCGCGTGACAACAAATAATGTAATATGAAATTTAATTACAGTCAAGAGAGTGCATCACTAACTATCGTACAATTCACATCAAGAGAAATTATCATTTTTATAACTTTACCTAAACTTTAACTTTCATAAACTACTTTAACTTCAAACTTATGATATATTTCTACGCTCTCCTGTAACATGTAACTACATACAGCTACAAGAGTACAGAACTACTAAACTGTACATACCTATAACCAATATACGAAGTCGCGAGCGAAAGATTACTTCAAAAATAAAACAAAAGTACTTAGTATTTTCGTGCGCGAGTGTATCCATGCGCAAACACACCCCCTCCACTTTCTTCCAGCGTTCTTTTTACGTGACGCGCGCTCTACCTGGGTACACAGACATCACAAGGTTGTATGTTGATACACACCCGTGCGATCTTAAAATAAACCTTATCACAAATAAAATAAAAATGAAATTTTTGCAGGTGTAAATTTTCATTGCACGATGTTATTCCTTCATCGTGGAAGTTATTCGCATACATGTATTAACCCTTTTAGTGCTGAGCTTATTTTCATATATTTTGCAGAAATTGCCATAGAATATTTAAACAAAAAAGGTACTTTACTGGACTGCACATATTCTATGTCACATTTTCTATGAGAAAATTTCTGTAGTAGCTACGTGAGAAATGATCGCTTTTATCTTTAGGTATAACAAAGATAATAATGTAACAGTGCTACAATATAATGATCTACTCTTCCATTGCCCACATAGTGGTTACGGCTGTTAAAATACCGTCAAATATAACATACTTGTGTTATTTGTTATTAAGTAAATAATTAACTAATTGTAGCTTGTCATTAGTAAAATTAAATATCGTTTACTGTTCTATTTTATATCGTTTTGATGATTCATCGAAATAAAGTTTAAATGTTATCGCCAAAAAGATATAAAAACGTTTTAATCGTGTATTAAATTCGTCACAATTTGAAACTTCAAATGATTCTTTAAAATACTTTAGCACTTAACTGGTTGTCATTTTTTTTCTATCTGTGCAGATAGCCTTAAGGGGCTAATTTAGCTTCTCCTTGACGTGTAGATGAGCTCACGGGGCTCAAACCGGAGTGTTGCTAACACTGGCCCTAGCAAGAGCAGTGCTTCGCAGAATCTACCACCGGATCGGAAACGCAACCCACTGAGAAGATCCAGCGAGGAACTCAGTGGGCTGTGTCTATGTGTTGGTTGTAAGATTTAGTACCATCATCCTTACTAATTAAGATGCGGTCACGCGCCTTTCAATTAGGTATGACAAACACATTACGACGATACAACTAAAACTTTGACCTCATGTGTCGATTTCGAGGATCACTTAATAGTGGTTACTGGACACAACACGTAGACACAACCGGTGGATCGCGAGCTCGTTCCCCATCAAAAGTTACAATAATAAAAAAAAAAATTCTCACCTCGATAGATATTAACAGTCTCCCTAGAAACGATCTTCGTTATTTCATTCTCAATAATGATGACGACAGTGTGCTGGTCGCTGTCCGGGAAATAATGAATGAAACGGAAATCTGTCGCGTGTGTTGTTGTTGTCTTAGCACAAGTTTCGTTTCCGGTCACATTGTATTGTCCCACTTTGTACTGGACACAATAGTCAAATGGAGGCGATCCTGCGTACGTGACCTTAAGATCCAATAAATCTCCGTGCTGTAGCCAATTTCGGCCACTAATATTAACTGTTGTTATAGGCTCTGAAAATTTAAAAGCACTATTGTAATGTAAAAGTATTTTTGAACGAGATGAATACAATTGCGTGAAGAAATCACAATAATTTACGAAAATTATAGCCATTTGTTACATTTACACTAAATTTACATATTCGATCGCGACCTTTCCTAGGTCAAACAATAAGTCTTAAGCACTCTCTAATAGGAATAAGTCTCACCTCTAACACTGACTATTTGTTCAAATCGTCCGACTGTGTAATTTTCACCGACAGTAATCGTATTATTGCATTTGTATACTGCTGGCGTTTTCTTTGAAGTTCTGTTCGAAATACCTCTTTTTTTTATTTTATGAACTTCCGTAGAATTTTTAATTACAGTGGCCGGTGAAGGTTCTGTCGCTGCAGTGGATCCTTGTTTAATTGTCTTCGTGCTTAAAGTTTTCGGGCTCGTTGAAGACAGGGTCGTCGGAGGTTTGGGTGTCGTGGTAGTGGTTGTTGTTGTTGATGTTGTTGTTGATGTTGTGGTTGTTGTTGATGTTGTGGTTGTTGTTGATGTTGTCGTTGTAGTTGTAGTTGTAATAGGTGGTATTGGTTGATTATTAGCCACTACAATAGCCTCGATATGGTGACTGCTCATCACGTCACCGTAAGTGTAATTAAAAGAGAAATCTATTGTGTTATCATATAAGACACAATCTATAAACCAGTAGGTGTTAATCGTAGACGCGTTTTGCTTCAAAAAACTCATTTCCTTTTCTGGTAGCTTCACATAGTGGTACACTGGTTTATTGACAGCAACAAAAGTATTTGGCCTGTCTATATTGTTCTGATTCAGAACTAATTTACCATTTAGCGAATCTGAAATTAATATGTTTTAGTTAATATTGCATCATGATTTTAAACAAACTATCAAGTGTAAGAAACATCAAGTCGTCTTGGCCTAAAGAATAGGTAGTGTACTTGTATGAAGCGGTGAAACTTTGCCAGTTTTTTAATTCCACAACGTATACATTCTTATAACGAAGTAATGTATGACACATATTAATGAAAGACTTAGAAGACTAGACTAGACTAGACTCAGATGATGTTGGCGAATACAATGCCTGCAGGATTGATACCTAGTACCATAGTACACCTTGTTAGATAATTGACAGGGTTCTGACAATGGAGACGTGGCGGAGTAACCATACACCTAGATCATACACCAAACTGAACATTCAGTCTCCCAAAAAAAATCCTCAAGTGGTCAGTTTAATGATAAAAATTGAGATAGGTCTGGTCATCATAGTTCCCGGGATCTGGACGGGTCTCGCCTGCGAGGGAGATGCTGGACTTCCACCGGGCGCGTCCGTAGGTGGCGGATCACGGGATCCTCTGGGCGACATTCCCAGAGGTATCGTCCGATCTTTTTCGTTGCAAGGATTCGTTGCAAGCAACTGCAGGCACTATACACTTCCGTGCAGGTAGAAAACGCGGAGCTTCGTGCGGAGAGTGCTCGGGTGCGGGAGGAGATGGCCAGGATGCGTGTGGTCCTTGACGATGTCGTGGGATGCCAGGGCAGCTCGGCCTCTCCGCCACCCGTGCCCTCACCGCAGAAAGCAACGGATAAGGACCGCGAGATAGAGGAATTAAAGAGGTGTCTCGCGATAATGGAGGCCCGCACGTCTACAGTGGAACGCGCAAGGCCTCCACTGGCGCACGAGCGGCCTGTGCCCACACATGCGACAGCGACCGCGGTTGTACCAGCGCCCACGGGGGCTGCAGCAAAGGTGCGTATGGCACCCGCCACACGAACGGTGCGCAGCTCTCGTGCACCGGCCAAGCCCGCTGGACGACGAACGCCCGCCCAGCCCACGAGGCCCCAAGCCGCTGCTTCAACCCCGCTCCAGGCCGCTGCTTCTGCCCCGCCCCAGCCTGCCAAGGCGGGGCCTGGCAGAAGCCGCAAAAAGCGAGAGAGGGGCGTGAATGCCGCTGAGACGACGCAGATCCCCCAGCCCCGCCCATTACCTCCTGCTCCGTCCAACATGGATGAGACCTGGACCACGGTGCTGAGGCGGGGGCGAAGGAAGGCTGCAGCGCCAAGCAACCGAACCACCCCTGCGGTCGCCTCCCCTCAAGCAATGGGTCGAGCGACGACTGGGGGAGGGAAAAAAGGGCGCAAGGTGAAGAAACCGCGCGCCCAGGGTCGGCAGCGGTCGTATTAGAACTGCTGCCGGCTGGCAAGGAAAAAGGCCTACCTATGGGGAGGTGATGGCTCGGGCGCGCGGTAGCGTCGACGTTGACGCCATAGGCGTGGAAGGGGGACTCCGAGTCCGGCAGACGGCCAGCGGGGCTCGGCTGTTGGTATGTCCTAGTGCTGACTCCGGCGCGGCCGCAGACAAACTGGCAGCCCGGCTTCGCGAAATTCTGCCGGACCCGGAAGTGGTGCGCATAGATAGGCCTGTCAAGATGGCGGAAGTCAAAGTGACGGGCCTGGATGAATGTGCCACTAAGGAGGAAGTGGCCGCCGCTATTGCGTCGCAGGGCAACTGCGCCCTCGCACAAGTGAAAGTGGGGGAGCCTCGGAGTTTTTACTCTGGATCTTTCACTGTGTGAGCGCGTTGCCCTGTGCAGGCGGCCACTCTTTTGGCCACGCCTCCACAAGGTCGGTCCGCCGATTCGCCGGGGAGGCTGCGCGTGGGCTGGGTGATAGCCTATGTGCAGTTGCAGGAGGCACGTCCATGGCGATGCCTCCGGTGCTTTGGCACCGGGCACGGCCTCGCCAGGTGCCCATCGGCTGTGGATCGCAGCGGACTTTGCTTCCGTTGCGGTCAAGCTGGGCACAAGGCAGCCTCTTGCAGCGCCGCCACGCCACACTGCGTGGTCATCATAGTTGTGTAGGCTTTTGGTCATTGTATGGTCGGTCAAGCGAACGATTCATACAGACTAGAGACTAGACGTAGTAATAACAAACAGCTCAGACGATTAATATCATAACCTGATCCATTATATATTAGTCCAATAACGATGTTTCTATGATAAACTAGGTTTCTATGATAAGTGCCAACACATTGCCAGGGACAAACAGTAGATCCGACCATGAACTGTTAATCCTAAAGTTGAGCTTAAATCAATGATGGGTCTAAACTTTAAAAAAATGTGGTAAGTAAGAATACAGACATCATGGAAAAAGTGCCCTTGGCGAGCTATGGAACCAAACTAAGAACCTTATCGAGGGTACCGTTTTTTAAACCAACCACTTAATACACGATATAATTAACTTAATGGTATACGAAAACGGCAGTTCTGAGCGACAGAACTCACTTTTGCCTTGATTCAGAAGTTATTTCTGATAGAGAACCAATTACTTCCATAGATTACCTGCTCAAATCCTGGCAGAATAAAGATAACATTACAACACCTATATTTGTACAAATTGCGAGGAGTTTGAAGCCCACACTAACAAAGATGAATATCTAGAGAGACAGACCTAAAAGACATATACCAGATATGATATAATAATAAGTATATGTCAGATAGGTATATTAGTTTTAACTATAACTATGACTTTTAAAATCTGGAATATTAAAAACAGCATAGTAGAAACAAACCTAAATCAAATCTCTGAGGTTCATAAGATTTTATTGTCAGTTCTTTTTAAAGGAAGCGCAACAATTTTTTGTTTACTGCAGAACGTAAAAATTATTTGGAATATGATAGATATTCTGAAACCAAATCATTCAGGATCAGGATTTCTTGAAATGAAATTAATCTTTGGAAAATATGGAACTGATAACTTTCACACTGACACTGACAACAAAGTGGACTCACATATTTTTATTCCTCATCATAAACAAAATAAAAACTGTAGTACCTACTGATTAATTGTCTTTTTTTTGCCTACCTACTGCCATTAGGCTTTAGGGGCTATTCTGGATTCACTAGATGTGTAGGGGGCTCAAGGGACTCGAGAAAATTGATTGCCATGATACAACAAGCAAGCAAAGATTTCTACATATTTTCAATCAAGTTGAAATCTTATCTGTTCAAAAAAACTGCACCAGAACAAGCCATATTTGTAAAAGGTAAATAAATAAAGCACTTAATAAACTCAAAAAAATTTCAAGTAAAGTGTTTTAAATCGCACTACTCGATATTTAACAAGAATTCACTGTAGAATGGGCAAAGGGATTCTCTATTTTATTGAAGCATAATGGAGCATCCTGCATATAGTAGTCATTACTGGGCTCTTATCTAAAACATACATTGTTATTAGTATGCATGAATAATATTTTATTATCTTTAAGGCCAGTTGGGGATTTTGGTTGTAGATTATTATTTATCCTTCATCAGGGTTGATAGGTTAATAATGTAGGGTATTATAGGCTTTTTTTTTTTTATTGCTAGATGAGTGGACGAGCTCACAGCCCACCTGGTGTTAAGTGGTTACTGGAGCCCATACATTTACGACGTAAATGTGCCACCCACCTTGGGATATAAGTTCTAAGGTCTCAAGTATAGTTACAACGGCTGCCCCACCCTTCAAACCGGTGGTACCCACCCACGCGGACTCACAAGAGGTCCTACCACCAGTAAAGTGGTTTTGCTCCAAAGTGGTTATAATTTCTCTACTTAGGAATGAATTCATATTACATTACAGACTTGGTTGGAAATTATAATTATAAACTTTCTCTAAGCAGTCTAAGCCCCAATTTTAACCTAATTTAAAGACAATAAGCCTGAAATAATCTTAAAACGTACCTGTTAACTGAAATACAGTTTTACTTGTTGAAACTGGCCACCATATACCTAAGAAATTCTTCTCCAGGGAAATTTTAGTAACATATTGTCCAGCTTTATACAAATGACGTGGATATTCTACTATCCATGTACATGAGTTTTTCGCTTCGATAAACTGCAGTTGATAAAATATTAGTTCTTTTAGTTATATTTTTTTTAAAATAGGAATACAATACTGTTATGCCAACCACTGATAGCAGTAAATAGTAAACTAGAGAACACCATACAGAAAATGTTTTAGATTTCATCTATACTAATATTATAAAGAGGAAAGATTTGTTTGTTTGTTTGTTTCGAATAGGCTCCGAAACTACTGGACCGATTTGAAAAATTCTTTTTCCATTAGATGCCGACATTGTCCCTGATGAACATAGGCTACTTTTTTTTATTTTTTTTTTATTTTTTTTTTTTGGTTTCATGTGTGTTTTAATGTTTCCGAAGCGAAGCGAGGGCGGGTCGCTAGTCTTTAATAAAATCTCACAAGGTGCAGAAATGTTTGTTTACATGAGACAAATAGCTCTTTTAATTATTATTTTTTGTTATCAGTACTCATGTTATCCATAAACTAGAGCCCATTGACAGCTCAACATGAATGCCAACACCAACATTTGGATTTAAGACTCAACTTTATTGGAACAAAAGCTATACGGTCCTTCAAACCACAATACATTGTTGCTTCATGGCAAAAATAGGCAAAACTGTGGCATCAAATTTATTTAGTCACATAGTTTCTGGAACTTAATATTTATATGATATTTAAGTCGGTACTTACAGACTCACTATGTCGCAATTCATCAAAAAATGAATATTTAAGAGTTTCTTCGTTGTAATCTGATACAATTGCTCTAAAAGTAACGTTGGAGCCCAGCACAGCAGGTCCATTGTTTGTAATTGACAGTTTCAAAGCAGAAACAGCTAAAATATCATTATTATATATTAATAAAGCGATAAATCCCGGATTTATTAAGTAGTTCTGGTAAACGTGCAGAAAACTCACCTATGTCTAAGGTAAAAGTTAAAAAAAGGTAACAAACAAAGGGGGCCATTATGAAACGTTTGCAAATTCAGATTTATTACTTTATAAACTGAATAAAATAATCCAATTTTATTGTAATTAAAACAGTTACACTACACAAAATGCACATTTAATTTTCAAAACCAATTCGTCAATTGCTGCGCAAACAAAACGAAAAATATGAAAATTATGAATTAATTTTTATTTACAGATACAGACAGGACTCGGTGTTGCCGATGTTTTTTTGGTGTATTTTCTGTGCAACTTACTGTCATTTTATACACGGCCCTAAATCATAGACTTTTTAGGTTTCATACTTCAGTGCCCTAAATACACTAATGCGAGGTCATTTTAATAGGTAACATTTGACAATTCATCTAAATTCAACAACGTGAACTTGTAACGCCGGACATAAAATAATATATTTTTTCGTTTTGTTAAAACTGCACACTATTTTCAATTACCATTACATATTTAAAATATTATATAGTAATAATGACCGATAAGATTGTTACCAATTTATATAATTTTTATCTATAGTCGATAAGGCAGGAATTGATGTTAAAGTATGTACTTAATAGTTTTAAAAAAACGCCTTTAAAGAAAATTTAACTAAAAAATTAAAAATAAATAATAGTTTATAAAAACAAAAAAAAACGTTTTATATAAAATTCAACTAAAGCATAGAAAATTACTTTTAATAAATTTAAGATGAAAATAGTGTAAAAATATATATATATTATTTAAAAAAAAGCGTGTGGTATTTAGCCACTCAGCAAAAATTAAGAGAGCTTGGCTGGGAGGTGATAATGCATCCGCCGTATGGTCCTGACCTTGCACCTTTAGATTTCCACCTGTTTCAGTCTCTTCAGAATTCTTTAGGCAGTGTCAGATTAGCATCACGAGAGGACTACCAAAACCAATTGTCGCAGTATTTTGATCAGAAGCCCCAAAATTTCTATAGCAATGGGATCATGTCCCTAACTACAAGATGGCAAAAAGTTATCGAACAAAATAGTACCTACATACTTTATTTAAATGTAAATAAACTATATTAAAAAATGTTGTGAGTTTTCTTAAAAAATGCGAAGAAACTTTTTCCCCAACCTATTATTTTGAAATGAAATGTAGTTGATTAATATGAAACATGGTGTGAAAGCAAGTCCAACTTTAATAAGTTGAGATGTTAAATCTGGTAAAAGCAACTAAGCCATCCAAGCTCCATTATGTAATTGATGAACTAGACTATGGATACGAAGTTATTCGATTGCCTCCCTACCATTGTCAATATAAAGCCATCGAACTTATTTCGGGACAAACAAAGGATCATGCAGCAAAGAACAATACTGAACCACCCTTCAGTACTCCTAAAATGATGACTGCTACAAACTACGTGTGCAGAAGTCGCTACAGAAGACTAGAGAAACCTCGTAGAGAAAACAAAGAAAATAGTTTTACAACATTTTGATCGAAATGTGAAAATAAACAATATTATTGAAAATGAATTAATACTATATCTGAGTGCTGACAGCAGTGATGATGATGACAATACTATTAACAGTTCCGATAGTTCACGGAATAAATGTAATATTTTTTGTTAAATTATGTACTTGTCTTATTTTGCTCTTTAAATTTCCGTAAGAAAAAATAATAATGGGACACGGATTCGCCTGTTGATTTTTAAAATTCACATATGTTTCAAGTCTGTATCGATTCATTCGCTTTAATCGATGTTTTTAAGCAGGTTACCTCACTATGAAGATAAAACTGACAGATGTCAAATGTTACTAAAATCCATAGACCTATATAGTAGGGACGAGGTTAGAAGATTTGACTTGAACAGGGTTTGTGGTTGAGTGTTTGAAGCAAGTGTTTTGGTTGTTTAATAATTTTCGGGTGCTTTATTGGGTTCTATTACCTGTTGATTAGCTAATTATTAGTTTTGTGTGTTTATATAAGTGTGTTGTCTTATTTGTAAGTATTATAATATAGTAGTTTAGTGTAAATAGTGTAATTATGAACGGCGTTGACCCCCCCGATCCCGGGGGAGGTTATATCCTTGACCCAACTAACTCATCAATCCCAATGGACACGGAGGTAATCCATCCTTCTAGAAAAAGACAAACGCCTCCAAATTCTGATCATTCCTCTTTACCACCAAAGAAAAATACAGTAGCGCAAGTAATCGGATCTGTTCAATCTGTGCATACCTTACCAGAATATGACGGCAACAGAAAACGATATTTGGATCAGGATGTTGCTCCTTTTTTGATCCACGTAAGCAAAGATTGCGAGTCTTCGGCTAGTGTTACACTACGCCCAATTAAATTTGGTCACTTTTTACATCACAATAATATCAAGGACGTTGCTAAAGACGGCGTTAAACGTATCGGCCGAAACCTCGGAGTCTCAGTACAATTTAAAACTGCTGTTGCCGCAAATTCTTTCCTAGATCACCCAGGTCTTGCTGCAGCTAAATATAATGCTATCATACCTTCATATAATGTGACTCGCATGGGTATTGTAAGAGGCGTTCCCGTAGAGTGGACCTTAGAAGAATTAGTTTCTTCCATTGAAGTTCCTGATGGCTTTGGACGTGTCATCAGAGCCCGACGGCTCAATAAAAAATCAATCGAAAACAACACTCCTATTTGGATTCCAACTCCGACAGTTGTTCTTACATTTATTGACCAAAAGCTTCCTGATAGAGTTTACTGCTTTTTCAATTCCCTCCCAGTTCAGACATATATTTTACCAACAATACAATGTAATAATTGCTGCAGGCTTGGACATGTTGCTACGCAATGCCGGTCAAGTGCGCGTTGTTTTATCTGTGCGAAATCTTACTCTGGCATTGACTGTAATAGTTTATCTCCTATACCTACCTGTTTGTTTTGCTCTGGTAACCATAAAGCCATTGATACATCTTGCCCTGAATATTCTAGACAGAAATCTATCAAACTGGTGATGTCACAAGAAAATATTTCATACAATGAATGCATCAGTCAGGTTTCCACAAGTCAGAAGATCTTTTGCAGACATTTCTCGTACGCTTCCCCCCCCCCGTTTCCCACTCAATATTCCCAAACCCTAACCCAATCTTCTCCCCACACCCAAGGCATATCCAATTCAGTCTCGTACCGTCGCACTTACTGTACCCAAAAATCCCCTCCAGCTCCGGCATCCAGTCCAGGTTATAATAGGCAAGCTCATCAAGCTATTGTTAGTATTCCCCCTTCTAGTCTCCCTAATGGGAGTGCCTATCCTTCAGATGATGTTTCTCCCAATGACAATCTCCTGGAACTCTTACTTTCTACAATTTTAAATATATTTTCCCGTTTTGGGGACTTTGAACTACCGAACAATGTCATATCTAAACTTACTGAGCTTAATAAAATTATTAAAAATGCCCAAATTCCTACAATGGAATTGTCACAGCATTCGTCACAAGAAGAATGATATCATCACCCTTATTAATAAACACAAACCTTCTATCTTTGCTGTCCAGGAGACATGGCTTAAGCCCGGATCCAACTTTAGGATTCCGGGTTTCTCATGTTTCCGGGACGATAGGTTAGATGGTTATGCTGGTTCTGCTATTTTAGTATCTAGAAATGTGATATTTAAATAAATCTCCCTTCCTTCCCACATTAATAGCATTTTTGCTGTTGCTGTTAGAGTTAATAATATTTCTTTCCTCTCCATCTACATCCCTGAACCTAACTTAGCTATTCTCTCTGAATTAAAAACTATTATTACAAGTCTTCCTCCACCTATCCTTATCCTTGGTGATTTTAATATTCACCATACATCTTGGGGTTGTTATTACTGTGATTCTATTTCTTTTCCTTTTCTTGATCTCTGTGATGAACTAGATTTGTGTTTACTAAATGACGGGTCCCCTACTCGCAGAGTTCCTCCATCTCAGAATCCAAAGACTGCTGTGGACCTTTCCTTAACTTCTCCTTCCTTGGCTTCTAGCCTCTCCTGGTCTGTCCTTTCTTCCACTCACGGTAGTGATCACTTTACTATCATTCTGTCAATTTCTAATTCCCTTCATTCTATTCCTACTGCTTCCCTTCCACCTCTCTTAAAATTTAATATTCACAGAGCTGATTGGTCTCAATTCAGATCTCATTTAGATAAAGAAATAATGAATATTCCTTTGATTAACCCTGTCAATGTCCTTTCTTCTTACGTATGTTTCAGAAACGCTCTTCTTTCTTCTGCTGCTAATTCTATACCTCTCAAAAACACTGTTAGATGTAAAATCCCTTCTCCCACGTGGTGGGATTCAGAGTGCACTCAAGCTTGCCAGAACAGATCAGAGGCTGAGGATGCTTATTCGGTTGCTATGAGCTCGGAAAATTTCATCTCTTACCAGAGAATTGCAGCCAAGACTGTAAGACTTTTATCAGAAAAGAAAAGATCTGGTTGGTTGCGTTTTTGCGAGGAGCTCTCTCCTATTACTCCTCCTTCTAAAGTCTGGAAGAATATGAGACGATATCGCTGCTCTGTTCCTGCTCTTGTCATCTCATCTAACGATCCTTCTGACTGGGTTGAACATTTTTCCTGTAGGCTAGCCCCTCCTTCTGTACCTTGCTTGGAAGAAACTTTTCCCTCCACTTTACCCTGTAACCCTACTGATGATTTTGAATCTCCTGTTTCTTGGGAGGAACTTTCAACTGTCTTGGAGTGTTTAAGTGATTCATCCCCAGGAATTGACGGGATTCCATACTCATTTATTTCCAAAAGCAGTAACTCTGTAAAACAGGTATTCCTTTCCATTCTTAATAATATATTTTTATCTGGAACTCCACCTGACGAATGGAGGACTCAAATTATCATCCCTATTTTAAAACCTGGAAAGCCCAGCTCTGACCCTTCTAGCTATCGGCCAATCGCTTTGTCCTGTACAATGGCTAAGATATTGGAACATTTAATCAAGAACCGTTTGGAATGGATTGTAGAAAATAAGAACATATTAGCTAAATCTCAGTTTGGATTCCGAAAAGGTTTTAGCACTATGGATAGTTTAAGCATATTTGTAACAGACGTTCGTATTTCCTTCTCTAAAAATGAGTCTTTGGTAGGTGTTTTTCTGGACGTGTCATCTGCGTATGACAATGTTCTTCTTCCAGTGCTCAGGCAGAAAATGCTCCAGCTGAGTATTCCTGTGAAGATTGTAAACATAATTTTTAATCTTCTGTCTCCTAGATTCGTATATATTCGTGCTCTAAATTATTCTTCCTCTCCCAGACAGCTGTGGAAGGGGCTCCCCCAAGGGTCAGTCCTCAGCCCGTTACTTTACAGTATTTATACGTACGATTTAGAGCTTTCGGTTAATTCCTTTTGTCAAGTTCTACAATATGCTGATGATCTCGCACTCTACGTTTCTTCTAAGAATATTGATGAGGCCTCTTCTCGCCTAAATTCAGGCATAGGCCATCTCCAAGACTGGCTCTCAGACCACGGTCTGTCCCTATCTATTCCTAAAAGCAAAGTGGTTGTTTTCTCTCGGTCCAGATCTTGTCCCAACGTTTCAATATCTTACGATCAACAAAATTTTTCGGTTGTAGACAATGTGAAATTTCTTGGTGTTGTATTAGATTCTAGATTAACTGGTGTCCATCATATTAATCATATTGTTAAAAAATGTGAGAAAAATATTAACATTCTGCGTTCCTTGTCTGGTGTCTGGTGGGGCTGTCACCCCTATACTCAAAAACTTATGTATAACGCCTTAGTACGTAGTCACTTAGACTATGGCACTTTCCTTCTTGACCCTTGTAACAAATCTGCTATGAGTTCCCTTGACAAACTTCAATCTAAATGTCTGAGATTAATCTGTGGAGCTATGAAATCGTCACCTATTAATGCTCTTCAGGTAGAATGCGGCGATGCTCCCTTATTCCTTAGAAGACAATACTTATCTGACCGGTTCCTTTTTAAAGTCATTCAATCTCCTTATCATCCTCTTATCTCTAAACTCCATATCCTTTCTGATTATATCTCTTCTAATAAATATTGGTACCACAAGGATTATCCCTGCCTTTTCAATAGTTTTGTCAGCTATCTCCGCCTTCCTTGTCCTGTATTTCAGTATCAAAAATTTCCTCTTTTCGACATCTCTTTTAAGGCTCTTATATTTCAACCTCAAGTTCTTTTAGATCTCGGCATAGAAAAAAAATGTCATTCTGCAAATTCCCAGTTAAATAGATACATTGCCAAGCATTGGTCCGATTGGCTCATCATTTACACTGATGCTTCTAAGTTGTTAGACCAGGGTTGTGTTGGCTCCGCTGTCTGGATTCCCAAATACAATGTGATTCTCAATTTTAAATGCCCCCCTCAAGCTTCAGTCTTCTCTGGTGAGTCCATAGCTATTCTGGAAGCATTATCATTCATTGAGTCCCATAATCTAAATAAATCTGTTATTCTTACTGATTCTAAGAGTTGTTTACAGGCTATCGTTGCTAACCAATTTAAATCAAAATCTAAATTTCCTTACATACTAAAAATTAAAAATTTACTTTTCAGCTGCCATTCTAAAAACATTGAAGTTGTCCTTGCTTGGCTGCCTGGCCACAGTGGCATTTTAGGTAATGAAACTGCAGATCTTTGTGCCAAAGACGCCACAACAACTGGCTGTATGGATCATTACAGAGTTTATTCTAATGATTTACTCCCAATAGCTAAACAACGATTGCTTTCTTCTTGGAATTCTTGTTGGCAAAAGACTAGTTTTTCTAAAGGTAAACACTACGCTGATATTCAAGGCTTTATTCCTCCCCGACCTTGGTTCTGCAACTTCAAAGATTTACATAAACGCGTTACAAGTACGATCTGTAGATTAAGGCTAGGCCATACGTGTACCCCCGTCCATCTGGCTAAACTTCATATCAGGGATAGTTCTATTTGCGAATGTGGTCTTGACGAAGGCTCTCCAAATCACATGTTTTTCAGTTGTCCTCGTCTATCTTCCTCCCTCTATGATCTCCTTCCTCCTGATATTCCTCGCCCCATTGATCTCAAATCTCTTCTTTCCCTTGTCAACTCCCCTTTCGTTTATATTCTTAGTTCATTCATTAACCATAATAATATTAAGCTGTAGTTTGTCTGTCTGTTATGGAACTAACCCCTGTATATATATTGTGTGCGTCTTATTTGTTTTAGGTAAATCAACAGAGATCCTGTCATCAAACATTCTTAGCTACTCACTTAATTCTTAGTGAATATCTGTGACCTTGCTCGTTCACGAAGCCCGCTATAGAAAGCAGAGTATTAAATACACTTGACATTGGCGAAATATAAAAGGAAACGCCATAAACCTAAGAGATAGATAGGGACACGACACTGAAGTAGGAAACCTATGGAAATGAAACGTCAACAAAAAATTCGTGCCACTGTGACGTCATCTGGCCACAAAACATGGCGGTTTTAGTGCTGCCCAGAAGATTTTAATGTTAGTAGGTTTTATCGATAAACGTCCTTGGCTTATTTTATTTTAAATATTGTTTAGTATGAATGTATTTGTAGAATTTATACTTTAATAGGAAGTAAGTATATTGTTATGTGCAAAGATGATGTGATTTAGATATTATGTGAAATCTAAGACGAGTTCGTGCTTAAAATTTTCCAAGTAAACGATATGACGATTTTTAAAATTTGCTACACTGATTTTATAAAGTTGTCGTTTGCCGCAAAACATAAAGATATGGCATGGTACAGTGCCATCAGCCCATTTCTAGCATGCTGAATGTTATCGTATTTTGAGTACGTGTTTTTCTTAGACTATTACAATCTATTTTAATTGTTTTGCTGACATATTTTAAAGAGGTATTTATAATTAGTGTCATGATCAATAGATTCTGACCGAAAAATGGTGTCCGATTTTTCGGATGAGGGCTCCTGAATTTAAATATATATAGGTAATAGTTTTGGGGCATCGACTTTCTTGAGATCCTATAAAATATGTTTTAATTATTATTTTTGTATGTTTTAAGTATGATAAAATTAGAAATTTTATATAAGCAATCATATTAAATCGATATCAAAGTCAATAAATAATGTACAACCCAAAACAGACGTGACAATGACATTTGGCGCGCTTGTAAGTGACCGGTCTAATATACCTAGTCAGGTCATAAATTCTGTCACATGTTTAATGTAAAATAATTGAAACAAGTTTATTCATTATATAACCATTCATATACCAAAATGAACTTAACAAAACATAGATTCTTATGACACTAAAGTTTATTCAAAATGACCTCCGTGATTTTGAATACAGGCCTTCAATCTCGCGGCCAGTCGTCTATCGCAGCACGAACGAGGTCCATGTCAATATCGGCGGCTGCCTTAATCAAGGATGTCTTGAGTGACTCCAAATTGGGATGAGGCTTTGAGCACGCCTTTTCCTCCAAGTGTTGCCATATCTTGTAATCTAACGGATTCAAATCTGGACTGGAGGAGGGCCAGTCTTCGTGCCGAATGAAGTCGATTTCACGCGCCGCCAGCCAGTCTTGTGTGCTCTTCGCTCTATGAGCTGGCGCCGAATCTTGTTGGAATACCCAGTGCCTGTTATTGAACATGGTATGAGAAACAGGTTCCACAAGGTTCGTCAGGACTGTATTTTGATACACAACTGCATTCGTTTTTACACCTTTCTCACAAAAATGTACCTCTGTTAAGCCCCAATAAGAAACTCCCAACCATACCATGAGCGAGGATGGAAAATGACCTCGTTGGACACCCGGAATACGGTTGCTCGCTTCTTCACTACTGTGTGCGTACAACTTATCATTTTCTTTGTTGTAGCTCTCTTCTACGGTAAAATTTTTTTCATCCGAAAAAAGAATTTCCCGATTTTTTTTTCCCGCGTACCGCTTCAACAAAGCGCGGCATCTCTTTAGTCTCAGGTCCATTAGACGAGCATTCAAACGATGTCCTGTTTTTCTTCGATATGCCCGAAGCCCTAAGTCTTCATTTAACACCCTTTTCACCGTGGTTCTGCTTAACCCTATCTGAAAGGCCAACAGTTTCTGCTTACGTTTGGGATTTCTTTGAATTAGCGCCTTCACAGCTTTTATCACTGCTGGAGTCCTAACAGACCGAGGGCGACCACTTCTTGACCTGTCATCTACACTAGAGTCTTCATTGTATCTTTTGATGATGGTACGATAAACGAATCTTTTGGTTATATTCAAATTTTTCAGTATGTTAAAAATTTGAATTGGCGCGTAACCGCAACGATGCAACGCAATGACTGCAACACGGTCTTCTATAAGCGTCCACTCCATATTTAAAAATGAGTAAAATTCTAAAACTATACATTTTTATTTTCATGAACAATTCGAAATTCGAATTCAATAAACTTTTTTGTGGCCAGCATTCTAAAAGAAAAGTTTTTACTGTGTGACAATACTTATGACCTGACTAGTTAGATTTACCTTAAAGTTAATTTTTTGGCGGGAACGCGAAGAGTGAAGTTGTGTGATTTGTTTTATGTTGTCTATTTAGTGTTTCTTCGGGTTTAAATGTGTAATAATGGTGGTTTATTAACTGTTTCATCATCATCATTTCAGCCTATCGCCGTCCACTGCTGAACATAGGCCTCTCCAATAGATTTCCAGTGCGACCGGTCCATTGCCACCTGCATCCAACGAGACCCAGCGCTTTTTACTAGGTCGTCGGTCCATCTAGTAGGTGGCCGTCCCACACTGTTAATTAACTGTTTAATATCTGTGAAAGTGCACAAATGTGGGAAAATGAAACAAAGCCGCTGGACGTAACTTCTCGGGATCCTCCAAAAAGTCCACTGAAAAAATCTTACTAAATGAGCACCATTTTACTGAGATTATATTTCATCCCATATCATCTCATTTCATTTAATTTCATCCCAGTTGATTGGTGTCTCAAATTAATCATCTTCATTTCATTTCACTCCATAATATCATTTTTCATAAAAATATGAATAATATAAATTATAATAAAACATGACTTAAAGGTCTCAGTTACCAGGTCATAAAATCTCTTAAAATAAAACCTTGAAGTTAGTATTTTAAGTAGTAGTAGTATTAGTTGTGGGTACTTATTAACTCCATGGGATTCACTATTTTATATTAAAGTATAATCTGTATTGCTGGCTCACTGAATTTGGCACCCCTTTTTTGGATTTTCGGATTTTTTTATTTTTAATTATATGTTCGTCGTTTGTTCGATAATGTTGAAAAGTATGGTTTGTTCGTCTTTTATATCTTTATAATTAATTAAACAAATGATCACCCTTAAGTTGGCTCCCCTTACTAGATATATTTATTTTTATCGCGCAGATTTAATGATTTTGATCAATTATCGTTTGTTCGATGACTATTGGTGATTGTTCGATCATGAAAATAATTAACTTCCAAATTATTAATGATTTTATATCTAATAAGCACACCATCGCCTCACGCCACGTTTTTTTTTTTTTGGAAATTTTAATGTTAAGTTATTTGTTCGTCGTTTGTTCGTTAATGTTCGAATGTAAAAATTGTTTGTTCGTCTTTTGTTAATTTATAATTAATTAAACAAATGATCACCCTTAAGTTGACCCCCTTTACTAGATATCTTTATTTATATCGCTACCATGAAGTTAATAAGTACCTAGTAACTCCATGATCGCTACAAACACGCTACGAACAAACAACGAACAAATAATAAAAAAAAAAACAAAATAAAAAAAAAGGGGGCCAAATTCAGTGAGCCATTGTTGAGTCATGACGTCATGTTTAAACTTAATTAATGTGTAATAGACAATATTTTCTAAATGAAAACAGATTGCACACAAGAATGATCGAATGTTAGCGATTTTTTAAATTATCGATATTATGTTTTGAAATCATCGATTAACATGCCCAATCGAAATAGTCAATCCGCAAATTAGCAACAATCAAACTTATTTGTTATCGAATGTGATTGTTGTACGTTTACGCTTGTAACAATTGTATATTACCTACGGTGTTACATGGTAATTAGGTGCAGTGAAAGTGAAAGTAATTAAAAATAATGAACTTTTAAGATCAAACATTATTGTTTTCGGTTCAATTGAGAAGATGGCTACCGTATTTGATAGCCCGTTTATACGACAACGTTTACATCGACTTCGACATCGTGATTATGATTTCGACGAAGACCAGAGATTTGGAAGATGTGATTGCACTAGCTATTCCTATTTCGTACTTTCCATGGTTTTGTTTTCCGTGGGTACAGTAATAACTGTATTAGCTTTGGGTGACGGTGATGGATACATCCTCAACAATTTGGGACACATGTGGCTTGTAGGTCCGATTTTTATATGTTCGGGAATGATGGTTGCTGTTAAAAGTATGTTGTATTTACGAAGAAAAAGTGTTATTCAAATGCTTCTACATCAGAGAGCTATTATACGGGTGAGTCATGTCTGTAATCACGATACTCTGTAATCATTAAAAAAAATCACTAAGAAACCTTAAAGCTTTAGAACTCATACATTAGCGAAAGCCTCTAGTATGCTTCGAAAAACATTAATGATAATAGCAGGACATTCTCATTTACATATAAATGAGAAATGTGCACATATTTGTACAATTACAGTTCTACAAATTTTATCAGAAGTAGAATATTTTATGTGGTGAAGTTTTCTTTATAATGAACATTAGGGATGTTACATGCAGATACCAAATTATGGCCATAGATATAGCAAAAAAGAAAAAAACGAATCTTTCTTAAATATTATTTTGAGTTTGAAGGATTAAATTACAATTAGGTGAATAGTGTTTGTGCTCATTGAATTAATAATTTTACTATGCTTTTTACTGAACTATTAATAATTTTACTGATCGCCTTGTGTCTCTTCCTGCATGGATTGTTCTTATAAATACCCCTCTGAAAAAGTAGTAAGACTGAGATAAAAAATCATAAAAATAAGAAGAAGACATCACTACTTGGCAGATGACTGAGAACCAACTACTTTCTTTAATAATTCGCTACAGCAGTCACAGTTCCAAAATAATATGAAAGAGTAAGTTCATTCAGTGTGCAAACCACGTCATTATTATAAACACACAATTTGTCACTTTTCACCTGAAAATTTCAACAGCTTTAAATAATTTGAATTATGTTTACTGCATATAAGAGTTTACTAAACGAGACAAGGATGTAATTGTCAATTGCTCAAGTAGACTGCTAGACATTTTTTTTATAGAGTATGCTTAGGAAGAATTGTGTGACCAATTCAGTAATAGATGCATTCATAAAGGTGGAACCATAAACTTGTCTATCAGCATCTGGAATAAATAATACAATAACAATACAAATTTTTCAAACTTTTTTACATACGATGTTGCATTCAATTATCATTCAGATGTATTTTAAACATAATATGAATGTCAGAATTTCAATAAATATGTTTTTTTATTTAAACAAACTAACTTCAGTAAGAAAGTCAAAAGGTTCAAGAATCCTATATGAAAAATGTTTTCATATTGTCCCAACAGACCTGGCATTGCTGAAGTCCATGGGCGACTGTAACCACTCACCATCAGGTGGGCCGTATGCTCGTCTGCCTACAAGGGCAATAAAAATAAAATAAAAAAAAGACAGACATTTAACTAAATAAAGTTATGTACTTCTTTTTTCTTTTATAATACGAACCACTTTATTAGGCCTTTAATAAGTTCTCGCTGTTTCTTTTTGAAAATAAAAGCTTTATTTCAATTAAAGGAACAAAAACATTTTATTCATAATAACTAGTCAGGTCATAAGTATTGTCACACAGTAAAAACTATTCTTTTAGAATGTTGGCCACAAAAAAGTTTATTGAATTCGAATTTCGAATTGTTCATGAAAATAAAAATATATATACTTTTAGAATTTTACTCATTTTTAAATATGGAGTGGACGCTTAAAGAAGACCGTGTTGCAGTTATTGCGTTGCATCGTTGCGGTTACGCGCCAATTCAAATTTTTAACATACTGAAAAATTTGAATATAACCAAAAGATTCGTTTATCGTACCATCAAACGATACAATGAAGACTCTAGTGTAGATGACAGGTCAAGAAGTGGTCGCCCTCGGTCTGTTAGGACTCCAGCAGTGATAAAAGCTGTGAAGGCGCGAATTCAAAGAAATCCCAAACGTAAGAAGAAACTGTTGGCCCTTCAGAAGGGGTTAAGCAGAACCACGGTAAAAAGGGTGTTAAATGAAGACTTAGGGCTTCGGTCATATCGAAGAAAAACAGGACATCGTTTGAATGCTTGTCTAATGGACCTGAGACTGAAAAGATGCCGCGCTTTGTTGAAGCGGTACGCGGGAAAAAAAAATCGGGAAATTCTTTTTTCGGATGAAAAAATGTTTACCGTAGAAGAGAGCTACAACAAACAAAATGATAAGGTGTACGCACACAGTGAAGAAGCGAACAACCGTATTCCGCGTGTCCAACGAGGTCATTTTCCATCCTCGCTCATGGTATGGTTGGGAGTTTCTTATTGGGGCTTAACAGAGGTACATTTTTGTGAGAAAGGTGTAAAAACGAATGCAGTTGTGTATCAAAATACATTCCTGACGAACCTTGTGGAACCTGTTTCTCATATCATGTTCAATAACAGGCACTGGGTATTCCAACAAGATTCGGCGCCAGCTCATAGAGCGAAGAGCACACAAGACTGGCTGGCGGCGCGTGAAATCGACTTCATCCGGCACGAAGACTGGCCCTCCTCCAGTCCAGATTTGAATCCGTTAGATTACAAGATATGGCAACACTTGGAGGAAAAGGCGTGCTCAAAGCCTCATCCCAATTTGGAGTCACTCAAGACATCCTTGATTAAGGCAGCCGTCGATATTGACATGGACCTCGTTCGTGCTGCGATAGACGACTGGCCGCGCAGATTGAAGGCCTGTATTCAAAATCACGGAGGTCATTTTGAATAAACTTTAGTGTCATAAGAATCTATGTTTTGTTAAGTTCATTTTGGTATATGAATGGTTACATAATGAATAAACTTGTTTCAATTATTTTACATTAAACATGTGACAGAATTTATGACCTGACTAGGTATTGACCATCGCTAGTGACTACTTTCTCCCATCTTTCTGGCAGTATATGAATTCCGTGTCTGAAAAACGATGTGTCTTTTGAGAATATCCAAAAATCGGTCCATTTTTAGCTTCTTCATACAAATGAAAGCGCTGGTCAGCTAGTGCAGCATGTCAGCATGTGCCATCAAACAGAATAGGTAAATATCAGAAGGGGTTATGTCAGGTGAATATGGCCTCGCCGCCTGGCGGACCCCGCCTACGTGCGACGCACCGTCGAGGCGATCCGCCCGGTCCTCTCGGGCTGGGTGAATCGCGACCGAGGACGTCTCACCTTCCGAGCGACGTAGGTGCTCACGGGACACGGCTGTTTCAGTCGCTACCTGCACCTCGTCGCCCGGAGGGAGCCGACGCCGAAGTGCCACTGCAGTGGCTGCAACGAGGACACGGCGCACAGTGGGTCGATACTGTGATTTTAGTGACTTAGGGACCAACTTTGTTTTTTTATAATTTTTTTTATGTAGATAGATAGAGCTCGTTAATCTCAATAATAATTGTTTTGGGCAAAAATTACAAAAACTTTATAGTTTGGTCAGAAAAATGTGTTTTGTGATTTTTTTGTATGGAGCGGGTCACATTAAATTAAATTCCTGCTAAGTACCGCGAGGTCCCGCTTTGAAACTTTATTTTCCTTATACCTTGTCTAGTCTACTATCATTTGATGCTATGAACATGTGCATAAAGTTGCAACTCTGCCAAATAAATGGATCGAAAAAAATTAATAAATACATAGAATAAAAACCTTTATATTTTTTTTCGTAAGTGCTTTTAAGTTAAATTTGATATGGATTAGTAAGTAAAAGCACGTAATGATACCCATAATTAAATAATACCTAACAACAATACATTTAGTAGGTCTCTAATTAAGCAATCTCTCTAATTATTAAGATAGTTAACATTATTTAATGAGGATAATTAGTTAAGTAGCCATTACTGGGTAGTAGAAAATATAGTAAACATTTGTTTGTCTCTGGAAGTATAAAGTGACCATGTTTATTATATACTAACTAGTGTTCGTTTATTCGTACTACTACTAACATCTCGTGATTGTCGTTGTGATCTTGCTGTTTCCATTATAATTGGTAATTTTGTTAACAATTTAGGATTATTTATGATTTTAAAAGAGCAACTACAGTCGCTGTCTGATAATAAAAAACTCTTTCAATTCCTACAAAATCAAATAAACGTGACCGAAGAGAAAAATGTTGAGCTCCAAAAATTCTGTACGCAATTTTGTTCAAATATAAGTGCAATATGGAAACGAAGTAGTCGCATGTTAGCACAGTTTATAAGAAAAAAATGTGATTGGTTAGAATGTGCAATAAACTGGCCCGAAGGAATGATACCTGAAGCTATCAACACTGCACATGAAAGGCTCGAGATTTCTAATACTCAAGATTTTGAAAATGTACCACCCTCAAATGTACTACAGAAGCCTCGACATCTATTTTTGCACCTCGAAAACCTTTTTAAGAATTGGGATCCAGGCAAAAACGAAGACGCATTGAACAAATTTACCAATCGCTTTCGTTATCCCCGGATGAAATGAAAGCTACTACAATTGCTAGTTTGAGAAACACTAGAAATGAAGATGTAGGAGAAATAATGAACCACTTGTCAAAATCACCCCGAAGATCTAGAAAAAGTTAATAAGTATTTAATTACAAGTAAAGTGAAAAGTAGTACATATTCTCCCGACAAGGCAATATTAGTTTCACTTAAATTAAGTGGCAGTATATAAACCTAAGAGAAGCAGCAAGTGAAAATGGGTCTGATTTATACCCTTCTTAATATAAAATTAAGCAAGAAAAGACCAAATGTTATCCAGGGTAAGACGAGGCAATTATTACTGAAGAAGGAGCTGCTATTAAAATGCAAGCATTACTAAACTTGGCGCTATATAGGCTTTTAGATGTGATTACTTCGGATTTGGACTCTGCAAGAGAGCTACTGCTTATAAGCAAATAGGCTTTGATAGAGCCCCAGGTCAAAGTCTAGTTCCTATAAGGCTTCAGAAATTTGATGGAACAATTGTTTGGGAAAACGACCTACCCTCATGAACTTTTTATTGCCGTCCAATAATGTTTAAATTTACAAAAGAAACGCAGCCAACAGTGACAATTATAAAAGCTAGCATAACAGAAGAAATAGAAAGACTTCAGCCATCAAAAATCAAACAAGTTGAAGTTAAGCATCAATTGCACATGATGATGATAGACGGCAAAATAACCTCATATTTTTCAGAAACATTTTCTGCTGTCTGTGATATTTGCAAAGCAAAACCGTCAGAGTTTTTTGGAGTGACTTGCTTATCAAAGAGAAAATAATGAAGAAATATTCCAGTATGGAATGCCATCTTTACATGCCTGGATAAAATGCATGGAGTGCTTACTTCATATCGGTAAATATAATTTTATTACTTCACAATTTTTTCATCGTATGTAGTTTCCTGTGAGATAATTTTTTAAATGACACTTTTTTTGTTTACGTCTTATCGTTTGGACTTCAAGAAATGGAGTTGCAAGGGGCGATGACAAAGAAAAAATAGCAACCAGAAAAAGTGCTATACAGCAAGCGTTTAAAAAGGAATGCGGTTTACTTATAGATGTTGTCAAGCAAGGAGTAGGAACAACCAATGATGGCAATACTGCCAGAAGATTTTTCAGGGATGCAGAAGAAACAGCCCGCATAACAGGAATACGTAAAGGTTTCACGTGATTCTTCACTCTGTTGCATCTGGAGAGCGCGTTTCCAATTTTTCGGAATTTTTTAGATATACTGCAGAATTGTATGTTAATTTATATCCCTGGTATTATATATGCCTTCCAGTATCCATAAATTGTTGGCACATGGCAGTGATATATAATAATGAAGAACTTTGGTGCCATTCGTATAGGTAAACTCTCGGAAGAGGCAGCGGAAGCTCGCAATAAAGATTTTCGGAAATATACAGAGAGATGTTATTCAAGAATGAGAAGTAGAACGTCGACTAATGAGGATATTTTACACAATCTTCTTTCGTCTTCTGACCCAAAGATCGAAAGGTGAAACAAAATATATAATATTTAGAGAGATTGCATAATTAGAGACCTACTAAATGTATTGTTGTTAGGTATTATTTAATTATGGGTATCATTACGTGCTTTTACTTACTAATCCATATCAAATTTAACTTAAAAGCACTTACGAAAAAAAATATAAAGGTTTTTATTCTATGTATTTATTAAATTTTTTCGATCCATTTATTTGGCAGAGTTGCAACTTTATGCACATGTTCATAGCATCAAATGATAGTAGACTAGACAAGGTATAAGGAAAATAAAGTTTCAAAGCGGGACCTCGCGGTACTTAGCAGAAATTTAATTTAATGTGACCCGCTCCATACAAAAAAATCACAAAACACATTTTTCTGACCAAACTATAAAGTTTTTGTAATTTTTGCCCAAAACAATTATTATTGAGATTAACGAGCTCTATCTATCTACATAAAAAAAATTATAAAAAAACAAAGTTGGTCCCTAAGTCACTAAAATCATAGAATCGACCCACTGTGCGCCGCGTCCTCGTTGCAAAAATAGGACCGGACTTGTCGCTTCCGACCGTCGTGGCTACGATGCTGGGCAGCGACGAGCCCTGGCAGGCGATGCTCGACTTGTGCGAGTCCACCATCTCGCAGAAGGACTCGGCGGAACGGGATAGGGAGAGCTCTTCTTCCCTCTCGGCGTCGTGCCGCCGCCGCCAAGCCGGGGGTCGGAGGAGGGCCTTTGTCCAGCTCCGGCCCCTATGAGGAGGCAGTCTCCTCCCGGTGATGGTCACGGGGCGACCTAAGGGGGTTGAGACTGCGCCGCACGCTACCGTCGCTTTAGCGCGCTGGCACCAGGAGGACGGGACGATGCGTCGGCGGCTACGGACTGCGATGCGGTCCGCATTTTCGTCGTCCCTGTCGTCACCGAATATACTATGGAAGAGCAACCCGGTCGGCGGTGTATCGCGTTCCGACCTGGCAGGCTGGTTCTGGCCCAGCGGGGTATCCCGGAACACCAGCGGCATCACCCGAGCGGCCTGGTAGGGCCGCCGTACCGCGGAGAGCGACGTCGTTTGTCGTCGACTATCGCCTCGACGACCCGGTGGGTCGGGCTCGGGGTGGCGCCGCGTGTCTGGTTGTAGTGTTGAAATATGGTTGATGAACATATTTTGTGTAATATATTACTATTTGTTAAGATCACATCGAGTTAATATCAGATCGCGGATTGCAGTGAAAACTGGCTATAATTGCAAATATTGCAACACAATGTGAACCACATGCTGCAAATCTGTGCCTAGAAACTTTGTTACTAACCAATCACGTCATTTAGGATCCTCCCGATCCACTTACGGTGTTTTTAGATACCTCAAGCAGCGGTCATCGTTCTCGTCAAACCCGTCGCTTGCGAAGAAGGGCTCGGCGAGTAAATTAACCCACAAACTCAGCCTACTGAATTTCTCGCCGGATCTTCTCAGTGGGTCGCGTTTCCGATCCGGTGGTAGATTCTGTGAAGCACTGCTCTTGTTAGGGTTAGTGTTAGCAACGTCGTCAGGTTTGAGCTCCGTGAGCTACTTGTTAGGTTACGCTGACGTAGCCTCTCAAGGTTATCAGCTTAGGTAGGAAAAAAAACTAACCACACGAAGACTATCTTTTCTTACTCCTATAATTTCCACTTCAATTAAAAATTATACATTTTCTGATTAAGTAAAAAACTACTTTTATCTCAACTTATTTTTTAACAATGAAAATATTTAGATTAAACTGTAAAAACTGTCAACTTTTTTTTTTAACAATGAAAATATTTAGATTATACTGTAAAAACTGTTTAATCACATTTCAGATCGATGAATTCCCTATGAAATTGTAGAAATGCAACAACAATAATAATTACATGTATTGATTATGATGAAGATGAATTAAAAACTTAATGTAGTTAACATTAAATTCAGTAATACATTAAACTCATTGGCAGTATTTGTTAATCATATGACCCGTGAAAATTAAAATTTCTTAATTATCTATACAAAAATTTGATCTTGACACTAAAAAATGTTTGGATTTTATACCTTCTATCCAGGCCAAGGTGGAAAAACTTAGCTATATTGTCTCGTTTTTTGATAAATGTTGTCTTAGTAAATAATGTTTTTTTTTACAGGATATGGCTGCAGTCCAGGCTGAACAGGCATATAGTGGACATATGCCTCGAACAGCTTCAAGTGTTACTCTTCCCCCTTCTTATGATGCTCTGATTTCTGGTGCTGCCACAAGCAAACCACAGCCATCCAGCTCCGAGCCTCCACCTCCAACATATGATGAAGCTATGTATCTTATAGGTGATGAGAAAATGAGAATCGAAGGTAAAAATGACGAAAATCCCAAACAGGAAACAAGTAATCAGTCTGATTCAGATAGTAAACCATGAAAGGAAAATCAAAAGAGATATACTGAATTAGTTCTGTAAGGAAAACATAACTCTTCCCTTTGTATTAATATTAGATGCTTAGTTACTTTGGTAAAGTATTCTCGAATGTGCCTAAAATATAAATTTCTTAGTTATTATATTGTATGTAAAAGGTTACATTTACTTAATACCCTTAAGATATGTATACTTTTAAACTTGTAAAAAAATTATACTAACTAGCATTTGCTTGGAACTGAATACCACAAAGCTATTATATACTTGTTTTTATTTATTTATTAGCTGTCAGAGAAAAGGTAGAAATATAGAAATAACAAATAATATTATATATTATTGTGCCTGTATGATGCACATTGATTTTAATTTAACATCTGTACATGACAGATTTTTGAAGCAGATTGCTATGACATAATGTTGACTTAAATAATGTTATTAATAGATAATATAAAGCATGTCCGCATTTTAATGTTATATAAATGTTAAAAAAACCTGTTTATTTGATGGCTAAAATATTGCTATCAAAAATTATCAAAATGGTAAATTGATTTATTCATCAAATATGATGTCAAATCAGCCTGTAATATTTCGATCAGAAGTCAAGATAGCATGGACCACTCCCAGTGTTATATAAGATCATAGTTGTCACTCAATTATATATATAACATAGAGACTGCCAATTACAAGATAACTCATAGGTTGTTTACCTGCCCAGGTCACCAGCTCACTATGCTACCTTGCTGCTCGTTTAGAGATCAATTTTATACAGCTATGACAAAGGTCATAGAATAATAGTGTAGATATAAATAGTTGGACTCTGGGAGGAGAAGAAAAATCAGGGTTGGCCTAAATGAACAGAAAATTTATTAAGACATGAACAAAATATCTACTTGATTAATATGTACTATAATTAACGTTTTTAATAATATAATATGATTAAATTAATTAAATTAGCTTCTGGGACCGGAATCCTTGAAAGTGCTGTGGCAGTCAACTTGTTGAACTAGTTTTGTAATAATGAAAAGTATTGCATTTAATGACTTTTTGAATGAATGATTTTCTTTGTCAAAAATGTAAATTATGTATATCGGCGCAACTCTGCTATTTAGATAACAAAGATGGTTGGAGTTAACCGTTTCGTCAATGTTAAAATTGTTGGATAACTGTTAAGTCCAATGCATGTCAACAATTGTGTAAGACGGTATTCAGGAAAAACTATCTTAAATTTAACTTTTTTTTTTTTTTTTTTCCTACCTAGCTGAGAGCCTTGAGAGGCTATGTCAGCGTAACCCTAACTTTTGTAGGTGAGCTCACGGGGCTCAAACCTGATGACGTTGCTAACACGAACCCTAGCAAGAGTCGTGCTTCGCAGAATCTACCACCGGATCGGAAACGCGACCCACTGAGAAGATCCGGCGAGAAACTCAGTGGGCTGTGTCTGAGAGTTAATTTACTCGTCGAGCCCTTCGTCGCAAGCGACGGGTTCGACGAGAACGGTGACCGGTGCTTGAAGTACCTAAAAGCACCGTTAGTGGATCGGGAGGATCCGAGATAACGTGTTTTGGGCGACGTCGACTGCTTTCCATTCTGTCCGCAGGATCGGGAATGTAGTTACCGGCGGCCACGATGAGAGGGTTCTCGTGTCGTGCCGCTTTATCGAAGTGGCGCATGGACGCCGACTGAAGATACTTACTGATGGACTCTAAGTCCAGGTCGTCATGGAGGTCGACGTTCCTGACGAACCACGGGGCTCCGACGGCTATCCTGCAAAAACGGGATTGAATAATTTGAAATGTTTTTAGGTGTATGCGGGCCGCGTGAGCGAACACTACACTTGCATAGGTCATGACGGGGCGTATGCAAGTTTTGTAGAGTGTCACCTTATTTCTAAGGGACATTTTACTTCGCCTACATATCATCGGGTAGGAATTTAACTAAACCACGTTTTATTATAAATACGAGTTGCTTTTGTTGCACAACACATTCCGGATCAAGCACTCGAACGGAGCGGACCTCTGTGTGCTTAGTGCGATTTTTTTAACGTTCTCGATAGCGTAAAAGTTAGCTCATATTTGTATGGAATGGGATCGTTTGCCTACGTTTGCTGTTAGGGGCGCTGTTCCAACTGCATACAAAATTGGGTTACCTTTTACGCTATCGAGAACGTTAAAAAACTCGCACTAAGCACACTGATGGCGTCAGTCTCTCCGTCATGTATTTATGAATCCAATCTTTGTTTGAAACTATTATTTTCCAATTAGTCTAAATATCAGATTTTCAATTGTACTAAGTAATAACAGTTAAACAATTGTAATTAACTACATACTTCATTGGAAACTGAATTGCAGTCTGTAATTATTAAAATTATTTTTACGGTTAGTTGCACTTAACAGAGATTTTTATGGTCACAAACTACAAATGAGGTTACGAATCGCCTGGATTCCTAAAATATTAGGTTTCTAGCGAAATTGCTATTTAGAATACAGAAAATTAGTGATTTTTCGATAGATTTTTTTTATTACTCGAAATATGCACCCATGGCATTGGTGTATCTGTGCCTGTGATTCTTCAACTTTTTTTGCTGAATGAAAGGATTGCTGGTGGCCCGGCGGCCTTTCCAATTTCACCAGGACAGGTGGGCGAGCAAAGGCTCAGCCAGGAGGGGTGGGATTTGCTAACAGCTGCCCGAGTGCCGCCAAAGGAGACTTGTTAACTCATGGGCAGCTGCTTCGCGAATGAATCTACTACCGGATCAGAATCGTGACTCACTGATCCGCCGCGTAGCTCAGCGGGCTGATGCATGGGTTAGGTTGCTAGTCGAACTCTTTGCAGAGTTCGACTAGCACGGTTACCGGGGTCACTAAGTCTGCTTCTAGTGTTAGAGCTGAAGGCTTCTAGTGTTAGAGCTGAAGGCGTCTAGTGCAAGGGCTATTGGATCTGATGGATCCGTAAGGACGTGTCTAGAGCGTCGACTGGCTCCTGCGTGATCAGAGGAATAGTCAGCGACGGCAACGATAAGGCGATTATCATGACGCATAGCCTTATCGACGTAACGTTCCGACGCTGACTTTGTGTTTTCGGATCTATTCGAAGCTCAGGTCGTGTAAGTCGACGTTCCTCACGAACCACGTTGCTCCGACGGCTAACCTGCAAAAACGAGACTGTAGAGATTGGAGGGTGTCTATGTGTGTTTGGCCACGTGAGCGATCGCCACACTCGCGCAAGTAATGACAGGCCTTATGCAAGTTTTGTAAAGTGTCACCTTGTTCTGAAGGGACATTTTGTTCTTGTTGATCTTGCACTTGTGTAGTAAACGGTTGCCGTCGGTGAATAAGGCTAACTGTGTCGGCGGCGATCGAGGAATTTCGTTAATTTGCGCGGAATCCCAATTCTCTTCAAATATATTTTGTACTGCGTCTCGGGTATTGCATTTTTTCCCTGAGAAGAAGCTATCCAAACTTTGGAAAAAGTAGAAGTCTTTCGGCGTGAGGTGGTTGGTGACGCAAAACTTCCAACCCTAGCACTTGTAGCTTAGAAACTGTCTGTTGTGCTGCATGATGTCAATCGTTGTCGTTTAGGAGTAGCGGGGATGAGCGATTAGCCATGGCTAGCCGGATCCATCATTGTGTCCAGTTTCTCCCAGTACACATTCTGTTATACACCAGTACACCAGTAATGCTGGTGTCGTTTGGTAAGAAGCTGTCATGAATTATACCAAACATGATCCACGACTTTTTAGGGATAAGTTTTCGTTTGGGGCATTGCCTAGATGCTGAAAAAAAATTAAGACCGCTTGCGATTGTCAAAAAGAAAACATTTTTCGCCCTCAATGACAATGCCGTTCAAAATGGCTTTGTTACTGTGATTGTCGCGCTGGCGATCGTTCATTTTGTGCTATTCCCCCTTTTATTTTTATTTTACCTTACCAATTTGACGCAATTTCACTAAAATTGTTTTGATGCCAACGTTGAAAGCTTCTGAAGGTTGCAGTGTTCACACCGTACACATTGCTTATGTTGCGATCGTTTGTGCGGCATTGCTACCACGACGATGCTCGTATTCCATAATAACTAATAAACAACTAGTTGAATTTGAACATACAATTCCATATTTTTAATGCAAAATTAATTTTAAATCAGAATTTATTGCCAGCCGTATATAAATTACGTTTCAAATGACTAGTATTGTAAAACGGAAACTTCATAGGTAAAGACCTATTATATAAAATAACCGCACTTAAGCCGTAAAAGTATTTTTAATGGTATGTATGAACGACTTGCAAAATACCGTAATGAATAGTAGTAGTAATAGTTCTAAACATTACTCATGCACTTTACTTCCAGTTTATATTTTTGTGATCAAATTTTAATAGTGTTCAGTTATTAAACCCGTATTATAATATTGTCACAATAAATTGCAATTAATGTTATTTATATTGAATAAGAAAAAATTAGTACTTTGGTAATTTCATGTCGTCTATTATTTTTTTGAAAACATAATAATACAGATACGTGTTCAATTTTATGGTGCTAAAACACTTACGGCTTAGCTAACGAAATAGTAATAAAATGCCTTTTTAATTGTAAGTTAGGTAAAATTATTGCTATAAATAAAGTACTTAGTATACCTACAGTAGTAGGTACTGTTATGTGGTTATATATTTATGAACCTACACAATATTCATGGTGTGACATGAGGAAAAACTTTCAAAATTGTACTTATATTTGAAGCCAAATGTAGCGTATTCTGCGCAAAATTGCATTGTATTGAAGGTCATAGTGATAAGTTTATTTATTATTTACGTTATACTCGTGCGAATGCAGGCGCTCTAAGGACAGCCGTCCGCTTATTCCTACGCTCCGCAATCTGCATGCGCGATACGCCGGGAGTGGACTCTGACTAAAGCAAAATTAGCAAAAGTGCATGGATAACAGGAAAATTATCGCATGAATCCATAACGCCATCTGTGATCTATAGTAAATATATGTAGATGGCATTTTGCTACTTTAAAAAATCGTAATGAGTAATTTCATCAGTTAAGGGTGTCACACATGGCGAAGACACTATAATATTTTATCTTAACAAACAATATCGCTCGCTATAGATTTTGTGTGAACTATGACACATCTTCGCCGTGTGTGACGGACTTTACAGTTGTTTTAAAGACCAACTGTACAAACATTAGTTATTAACAATTTTATAGCAAGGTTCAAACTCAACACTCCTAAAAAAGCTTGTTTTCAAAAGCCACTCGACCATCATAATCAAACATTATTTTTCGAAACAGATCACTAAAGTAAGATTGTTTTCAACTAGTATTATAATAGTAAGCATTGTGTAGATATTTTATGATTTAGAAGTGAAATAATTGGATGCAGTTAACCAATTTTACTGCTTGGAATGAAATGGTAGTTCGGCAAAAAACAATTATATTTTAGCCGGGCGTTACTTAAGTCGCATGTAGTGAATAAAATCAATGTCATCTAGCTTAATTTAGATCTGTTTTCATAGGACTATAGAACTTCGATATCCATGCAATTCTGCAGCTGATCGTACCAAAAATAATACATTATTTTTTGTCCTTTATTTGATTATTATACTTATTTAGACGTGTGAATATTGTTGCCTTATGTATCGAATAGTGGAATATTGTTCTTCAGTATGGTTTTAGCACATTCAGTGGTCCAACGTATTTGGTATAACGGTTAAGTCGTAATTATATAATGTATTTTAAATGAATAACTGTTAAAGGGAACCAGATTGTAAAAAATGTATTATTTTTATGATACCAAAGGAGTAAGGAGCAAATTTTTTTTAACGGCGTACATATTGTTATATTATACCGTTTTATATGTTAAAAATACTTCAAATCAATATAGTTAGTATAGATCTGTTAATGTACTTGAATGTGATTGTAAGTTTAGTTATGATTTATTTTATCTATAGATCTCCCTTGATTAATTATACACTATTTTGAGTTACAGAATGTTTTATTTCAATATTTAATATACCCACTAATTTAGGAATCGTATTAAATAATTTTTTATGACATAAAGATATTCTACAGTGGTCAAATATACTAAGAAATACAAATATACCTCTACACACAATCTACCCACATATTATTTAAACATCATAAACGGAACATTTACACGCATAAAATTAACTAACTAAAATTCTATCCAACTATTTATATCCAAAGAAAAAATTGTGAGGTGTTTTAATCAGCAAGATCACGAACAATAAATGACTTTTTTCCCCTACCTATGCTGATGGCCCTGAGAGGCTATTTCAGCTTCGCCTTAATGTGTAGGTGAGCCCACGAGGCTCAAACCGGGAGTATTGCTAACACTGACTCTAACAATAGCAGTGCTTCGCAGAATCTGCCATCATGACTTACGCAAGTGTGGTGTTCGCTCACGCAGCCCGCACACACTTAGACACCCTCCAATCCCTACAATCCCGATTTTGCATGTTAGCCGTCAGGGCTCCGTGGTTCGTGAGGAACGTCGACCAACACGACGACCTGGGCCTCGAATCGATCCGCAAACACATGAAGTCAGCGTCGGAACGGTACTTCGATAAGGCTATGCATCATGTCAATCGCCTTATCGTTGCCGCAGATGACTACTCTCCGAATCCTGATCATGCAGGAGCTAGTCACCGTCTTCGCCCTAGACACCTCCTTACGGATCCATCAGATCCCATAACTCTTGCATTAGATGCCTTTAGCTCTAACATTAGGAGCAAGCTAAGGGACCCTGGCAACCATCCACGTGCTTTGCGAATGAATCTACTACCGGATCAGAATCGCGACCCGCTGAGAAGATCCGGCGAGAAACTCAGTGGGCTGTGTCTATGGGTATATGTGACAACAGTTAGGTAATGTTTTATAGGTAAATTTTTTTGATGAATCACTATATCTAATGCTTTGAGTTTAATTTCAATTTTATATCCTAAGATTGTTTGTTTTCAAATTCCGTTTAAGTCTAAACGCTCACACATCAGAAAATCACTGTAACTAAAACATACTCAAATTTTGGCATATGAAAGGGGTTAACGTATGAAATTGCCATTTTATTGTAACAGGTACTTCGAATTGACAGACATAGAACCTTCATGGTTTCATATTTTTGAGTGAAACTTTTTTCAAATCGTATTGATATTGACAATATGAAGTTCTTCTTTTAAAAAATGTGCAACATTCGATTATCGACTTTCAGATGTTTTTTTTATTCAACTTAGACAAGAAAGATCGATACTTCGAAAATTCGAGTGATTTTTGAATAAGAGTTCCGATCCGAAACTAGCGCTGCAGAAACAGCTCGCAATATCAATGTTGCGTTTGGAGAGGGGACTGCTAATGCACGCACCGTGCGATTTTGGTTTAAACACTTTTGTGATGGAAATTTTGATTTCAAAAACGACCCACTTGGAAGACCGCTCACACATGTGAATAACAATGAATTGAAAGAGATGGTGGAAGCCGATCCGAGCCAAACTATACAGGGATTAGCGGCATGGCTTGGGTGTGGGTAAGGCCTTGAAAACATCCTTGGGCCCACAGTCGGCCACGGTCTCACAGTCGCGGACATAGATTATACACTTAATATATTCAAGTCGCGGATCAGTCCCACATACCTCGCGCGCCCCCTAGGCGCAGGGACCTCGTAGGAAGTTCGGCGCGGACCGTGAAAAAGGCTCTTCTACAAGGGATGCAACATTTCAAATGATATAAAATAGCTATGACTAGAACTAGAACAGGTCCACATTACTGAGCAGATCAAATATCTTGATGGGGTATAATTTTAAACTCACGGTTTTGATTAGACGCAGACTTTAATAAGCTTTAATTTGTATTAACAGTGTTAAATCTGTAGCTGTTCTGCCGATTTTGCTGTGATAAACAATGACCAAGGAACAAATTATTATTCTGAAGTGAAACTTCTAATGCGACTTCCAATTTAACGTTATAGTAACCGGCAAACATCGTGAGCAAATGACCTTGACTGCGCAGAACCGAATTTTAGATCACTTTGGTGGTGAGGGTGAGGCGCGACGGCAGGGGAAATCGTATCGAGCGCGTTATTGGTAGATCAGTCGAACCTTGCGTCCCGCACCGCGCCTTCGTTCCGCTTGCTCCCAAAAGTACGCTTGCGTACAGTGAAAAGTCTATCGTTATTAATCGTTAAGTTATATTTTGTTATAATTGCTTGTTGACTTTGTTGCCATTGCGATTTGTTGAGTGTTTGTTGATTTTTTATAAAAAATACACTATGCCGCGACAAACTGGTGTAGTATTCAAAAGAAAGGGTAGAAAAATTGTGTACGACGTATATTGCTTCATTATAAAACAGGGGAAGAATGATATTATGGAAAAAGTAAAACAGACTTCGGAAGCAACAAAAACATCAGTGAGTACTGTTAGGTGCATTATTAACGAAGCTAAAGGCTCTGGCTTGCTCATCGTGCTTGGGACTCCGGGTAAGAAAAGATCAGGGAAGAAGAAAGTTACCGGAATGGATAGTTTCGTTCAATCTGTAATAAAAAGATGTAATCATAATAACTACATAACAAGCAGCGAAACTCCGTACCGTAGAAAGGCTTCGAAAATTTTAAAGAAGATATACATTTTAATGGCTCGGTATGAAGTTTACGACGAATTATGAAAGAGCTAGGCTTCAGATGGAAAAAAAAAACAGAAAATAATCGGAAGCTGGTAATTGAAAAAAGTAACATTCGATTACTACGAATCGAATATCTTCAAAAAATAATTAAATAAAGACAAAAAAGAAGATCGAACCGACCGAGTCGTAAACTACACCGATGAGCCCTATGTCGACTTATCACGATGATGGCGACTCGGGTGATGAAAACAGGATGATGATAATGGTCAAGATTATGATAACGAAAAAAAATTACAAATACCAGCTTCGCTTCAACTGAACGAAGACCTGGCAACAGCTCTAGTTTTGACTTAATAGAAGGAATATCTATTTTACCCCAAGATTAAATTATTATAATTATTAACCTATATTTTTTGTTGATGTTCTAATAAATATATAAATAAATACATATGTTGATTTTAATAATTTAATTGCATTATGACGCAGAGTAAATAATGTTTTTGCATGTGAGTGTACCATGCGCAAACTTACCCCCACTACGTCAACAAATGCTCAAGAAGTTTGCCGGCTATTATACTAAGTATACTAGAAAGAGACCGAGCGAGAGTGAATGCGCGGCACTCGAACGCATGCGCTTATACCTGTTACAGGCCAGCGCGAGCGTTAGCAACGAGTAGCGTCCAATATTTTAATGAAGTAGGTACATATTTATGTATTTAAAAATATATATATGTTTATTTTCCTATTTATAGTTTAAAATATATATAATATAAATGTCGAAGACGTCACATCTCTTATACACATCATTCCCTATTACAAGAGCAATCTGATTCAAGGATGAAAAATGAAGAAAAATGCTACACATTGAAAAAGAAGTTTCAGCTCATTCACGTGCACCAAGTTGCACGCGCACCGTTTTTTCTCTAGGAGATACATAAACCAAGCTTAGAAGACAGCTTAAAGCTACAGTGCCATCCCTTGTTGAAGTTTGGCAACAATTATTATTAGTTCTACATAAAATTTGAACCAATGGCATTTAATGACCTTTAATTTTTTTTACTATTGAAAATGTAATGTTTACATCAATTTCATAGTTGAACAGAAATATAATTTAAATACAATTTTACATTACACATGACATTTTCATTATTTCGAACCAGTTAATAGGAACTGGATCTATGAAAGTTCATTGTACATGAAAGTACATTCATAGATCCAGTTCATTCATTAATTACACCGATAATATGAATGTCTTGAAAATTCTGTGGCTTTTGCAAATAAAAAAAACAATATCAATACAATGGTGTTTTAATTTCATATTGGCTGTTTCCAGACAATTCAAACAAAGCTGTCACCAATGTTATTATTAAGATATTATTTCATTAATAACATGATTTCCAGCCAGGTGCACTTGTAACAACCTTTACATTACAAACATAAAGTTTTCAGAAAAAATGTAAAATTAAAGGTACAATCTAGTCTTGAATCAGTAAACAGAGCTCAGAGAAAAAAAAGCATCATCAGTTTTAACAAAGCTATGCTGCAAAGTTTAATAATTCAACTAATGAATTAATGAAATACTAATTTCTATAAATCTTATGCTTTACTTAGTTTTATTATTTTTACTTTTATTTTTATACCATAGATGAGTTAAGAAACTCATGCCCCCTGACGTTAAGTGGTTGCCAGACATCACAACATGAATGCTGTCACTTACTTTGAGAAGCGAGTTCTAAATCTCAGTTCTACATTAAACAATAGTAATAGGCAAAGTGGTGGTCCTTACCACTATGAGAATACAAGATGCTCTACCACCAGTCTTTATTAGTAAAGACTGGTGGTAGAGCATCTTGTATTCTCTCTGCCTAAGCAGAGTGGTGTCCCTTACCACTATGAGAATACAAGATGCTCTACCACCAGTCATTATGTCAAGTATAATTTTTGAAGGTTTGATTTTTATTACATCATTTGTACATTGTGGATGTTATTAGGGTACATTTACATGTGTACATATACTTTAATCAATTGTAAATTACCCATGTAATTTGAGTACTGGCATTATCATATTGCTCAATATAATTACACAGCGTGTCTTATTCTGTAGACCATAATCGCTTCATACCACTATTTGGTCTATGTTTACTTTTGTAATTACATTCCTTTTTACATGAGTTACACATTTACAACAAAATAAAACTCATTAAAAATTAAAACAATGCCAACAATAAATTATCTAAGACCATAAAATATGTTTACAATTCCATGGTAAGCCTTTACCATACCAAACCATGGTTTATAAACTGTCCTAAAAGCAACACGTTTATTATGAAAGTTTTTATTCCAGTATATTGTTTAAATGCATTATTTCTCTATCCTATGAGAGTACAATTTTTTTGGATCATAGGCAGACATGCATGTGACCCACCTGACAGCGAGTGGTCACCATTGGTCATGTACATTCACAATGCAGGGGCATTGCCAACCCTCTGCTTACTGACTGTAAAATTGAATAATTAAAAAAAGCTTAGTTTCTTATGACTTAATTATTTTATTTTATTTATTTAGTTATTAAATTTTATGTAAGTCTACCAAAATATTTAGCACGAAGACTCACATCTCTCAGTTGTGGCCATTGCACTACAACAAGATCTGCAAAATATTGGAGAATTTTCCCTGTCAATGACAGTGATCTTACTCTACAAATACTTTCAATGAAAACAATTCTACAATCCAGTAAAAATAAGATTCTCAATATAAATGCAACTACACAAATTGGAATACAAGTTCCTGGACCATTACAGAAAATAACATTCGGCTTAAATTTATAGATAACAGGAACAGTAATTAATGTAGAATAAATTGTACTGAATACAGAAGAGAAATAGGATTGGTTGACTTTTCTACTCCTGGGTATTTTATTAAGCAAATAAGTACTTTGTTTGTTTTCTGCTTCAAAAATTTTTGATTCACTGTTGATATCGTTATCGGCAAGAATGTACAACCGTGGATAGTATTTCCGACAATTTAAATTCCTCATGAAACGCAGTAGTTCAGTTGTATGGCCACCGGAGCCAATGCAAAATATTGTTCGTAAATTCGAATCTTGATAAAGTGCGCACTCAGTTGTAAAAATTTTAATCAATAAATAAATAACTCTGGCTATTACTCCGATCACTAGAGCAGTAAATATTAAACATAGAAACGATAAAATTTCCATGGTGTGAAATGGCCTTTTGTAAATAATTCAAAATTTATGTAGGTGCCATAGGTGCTAATACCATAAAGATTTTTTTTTGGTAATTTTTCCTTGTTAGGAAAGGCAAGGGGATCTAAGCCCATAAAACCTTTAATACCATAGAGTTTTTTTTTTGGTACAATTATTCCTTGTTAAGGAAGGCAAGGGGATCTATGCCCATACAGCCATTAACACCTTTATTATCTATGATCGACACCATATGTGTTTTTAGTGTGGGCATTTTTGGCGGGAACGCTAGGGCTCTATAAGCAATTATAGTTGACATTGAAATATAGTTTTTTTAGATTAGATATGCAATATCAAGGTTCGATCTTTAATTTAAAAAAAATTTAGCTAATATTTTTTTTAAATATAAACTTCAAAATATTTGAATTTATAACTGTCTGACTTACATATCTTTATCATTTTCAAATTGCTATTCAAGTAATATAGATTCTCTATTAATTAATTTAATAATTAGACAGTATAAACGCACTTGTTAACAAAACGCTAGTAAAAACGGCCATTGCCAGCTGACCGACAAAACCGGTGCATGCACAATGTAGGCGTGAGGAATTGGTTTGCTTATTAGATATAAAATAATTAATAATTGGGAATTTAATTGTTTTTATGATCGAACAATCACCAATAGTTGTTGAACCGTTGAACAAACGATAATTGATCAAAATTAATTACTCTGAGCGATAAAAATAAAGACACTTAGTAAAGGGGCCAACTTAATGTGATCATTTTTTTAATTAAATATAAATAAATAATAGACGAACAAACAATTTTTATGTTCGAACATTAACGAACAAACGACGAACAAATAATTAAAATGAAAGTTAAAAAACGGAGTGCTAAGTTCACTGAGCCTTGAGACATTTAAATTTGAGAGTTTCTGAACCATAGATTATACACTTAATATAATTTTCTGAGGTGAATGAAGTTAGCCCCACAAAAAATTTTTTTTTTCCTGTTTTCTACTTATTTTCTATTAATTCGTTTGTTCATCATTTGTTCTTGATTGTTCACTGTTAATAATTGTTTGTTCCCCATTTATTTATTTAAAAAAAAATATTAAAAATATATCTAAAAGTTAGCCCCTCGATTGCAATTTTTAATATTTTTTCGTCCTTAATTACTCGTAAGTATTCATTTTCGATTGTTCTTATATAAAATACGTTTGTATCTTTCGAAATTACTCATTTTTTGTTTAATTAATTGTATTAGTTGAATAAATGTATACAAAATATGTGTACTGCGCATGCCACAAGTGTATAATCTATGGCGCATGCGTCAACTATAATGCCTAAACTTTCTACGCGGTTTTAATCGTGAAAAAAAAACAATTATAAATCCTGAAGGATCAATTAATTGGTATACAGTTTAATTAAAAAAATTAAAAAATAAATAAATAAAATAATGTGCATTCGCGTAAAGTTAGCCCAAATACATTTTTTCCATCCTCCTATATACCTATCGCTATGAAGGTATAAAAAAGATAGGTTAAGAGTTCACATAGGTAATATAAAAAAATAAGTAAATATGTTCATTATTTATCTTTCAAGAGATAATGTAGGTATACATTATAATAACATTTTGACACAGTCGAAATTATATTCCTAACATTAGTAAAATAACATTTTAATATTTTTTTTATAGGTTATGTATTGAAATTGTTGGAAAATTATTTCATGTTTTAGCTGGAAAACGACATGGAGAATTATATGCAATACAAGATAATGAGCTCCATCAAATGAATTCGAATGAAACCAAACTGTTTACCATCCAAATTCGATTGTCGGGCAGATAGAAAACGAAAATTCACTCATAGTGAACCTCGGCCTGCATTTGTGAAACGGCAAAGACTCACTATTATCAAGGAAATTGAAGAGACGACTAAAAATGAGATGTGTCGTATTATTATACCTTTGCCATCTTGTAGTCAAGGTAAGTGTAACTGTCAATAATTAGTTACACTCACAGCTGATCTCCTAATCAAATAACAATATCAGAAAAAATGAGAATAGTTAGTTAGTTAGTGGAAGTAGCCAAAATGGGCAAGTGGATCTCAGTTCCTATTACATAAGGTACTAGGAAGTTTGTGAAAATGAAAATTTATCACAGTGTAATATCACTTACTTACTTTAACAGTGAAGGAAAACATTGTGATGAAACCTGCACACCTAAATGTTCTTAGGATTTTCTTAGGTGTGTAATCCACCAACCAGCACTAGGCCAGCGTGGTGGACTAAGGCCTAAAAACCCTCTCAATGGTAGTGAAGGCCAGTGTCCAGCAAGGGGATATATTATATGGGCTGATGATGATGACTAGGAAGTTAAATACTACTACTACTACTACGACAGTACACATATAATCCTATATATTTACAAACTATACGTTTGTTGGAAATTGCTAACATTATTTCATATTTCCAGATGTCCAGCCACTTGAAAATAGGTGTAGTAATGACAAAGCTATCCAAGTAGCTCCAGCACAGGAACACAAAGGCAAGGCAAGTGTGTATTGCCACATCACCCCTTAATATATCTGAAGCAAGTATAAGTAAACAATCAGAACCAGCAAAAAAAAAAACTTGTTCCTGAGGACAAATTTGACAGTGATGAGTCAAATGCACCAGCAACAGAAGGATCAATTGTTGACTATGGGTTATAGAAGAAGATTAATTCATATTTATTTAAATTAATATTAATGAATATTAATTTTATTTAAATTATATTATTTAAATTATAGAGAATTATAGAATATTATTTAAATTAATATTAATGAATATTAATTTAAATTATCATGCAAAATTCGTGGTCAAAACATATGTGTATTTTATAAATAAATATTCATTCTCAGTATTAATGTTGTTTTAATCATCGATTGAAAAATTGGTTCTTAATGAATTTAGTTGGAGCTAAATGCTGCTTGGAGCTTAATACTTTCGAATAACATAAACACGTGACTTTAAGCATAAACATATTTTTTAGGTAAATACTTTATTTAGCTTTGCTGGATTTATCTAAGATTTCGACATACCAAAATTTCATACAGGAACGACAGATAGATAGCTATCTGATTGAATACCCTTGTAGAATTGAGCTTCGAAGAAAAGTTTATTCTTATTCTTTATTAGACTTTATTCTAGTTGCAGTGTCGGTTAGAGAAGCTGTGCAAGCTTAGCAATAGTCATTATAATTATAAAATATATTTCTGTTTACATACCATACAATTTTCATAGTTCAAATATGAATTTGGATTGATATGAATTTATTTCTATTATCAAAATAATTTGTATTAAACATTTATATTTCCTCAAAATTTCTATTTTTATAATAATGACTGTGACCACCCCATAAATCACAAAATTAAAAATATTAAAGATAACTTATTTTTAAATCATATATTAAAAATTATAAACAGATCGCGAATTAAAATATTATATTATGCCTATCATTCTTAAATAATTCAGTAATGAATTTTCGCATCGCCGCGCCGTATATAATTAATATGAATAATAGGGTATTGCCCACTGTGCTAAAAAAAACATAATTTATGTTTTTTTGATAGATCTACAAACAAGCAAGTGAGTAATGCTATGTTTCCATAAATAAAAAGGCAAAAAAAAATTAAAGAAAGATATTATGCACAAGTTCAAATGCATATGTATTGTGCTAAAAGTAAAACTTGCTACTTTTGTGTAGCATCCAGCAACTTTGAAAAAAGTAATCAGGTCACTATAATTAGTAGGTATTGATTTTGATTCCGAGTAAGTTGCACAGTTGTTAGATAATGTAGTTTCTTTTTGGAAGAATAACAATTTTCTAATCTTACACAAAAATGTAATGTTAAATATTTTAAAAAAACTTTATACCTATTTTCCTTTTAGGGAGTACAAAATATTGATGTGTACAAAGTGAATGTGATTTAATAAAAATAATATTTCAATTTCAATTATGTTTTATTAAAAATTATTCTTAACATACAGGTACAAAGGTTACATAACATTAATATTTATTCCTTTTCATATATATAAGCCCATATTTAGCACATTTATGGAAAACAGAATCAAAATAATAATGAGTTGCTAGCCATAGAAGACAGCATAAAAGTCTTATTAAAATCTGTTCAGTAGTTTTTGAATGAAGAGTGAAAATACTTACAAAACTTCCTATTTATAAGTAAGGATTACTTATTTAATTAAAGAGTTTTGTAGGTGGCAAACTATCTAAAAACTTTCTATTTTCCACCAAGTTGACATCAATTATCCTTCCTGCATATATATTTTTTGTATTGTTTTTTTTATAGTCTAACAAGGGGTGATATTACATTTGCAATTTCTGGGAGTTTGTTGAAAAATATATTGCTTGCTTGACTTACAGATAAATCGAAATCATCAGCCAATTGAGAGATTGTTCTATTTAATGTTATTCTCATCAGACATAATATAATATTTTGTTCAGAAACATTTGTATGTTTCTCAATCAAGCCTATTATGAAACATAATTCTTGTGGAAGACCAATATATAAACGTTGTTTATTTTTCACTTTAGATAAAGTTGTTAACACATTCATTTTTTCAACTTTTTAGTCTTCTTGAGAGCTATAGTCTGAAGTGCACAAGTCTTTGATGGAGTGGAGATATAGAGAGATAACTCATAGTCAACAGTTGATCCTTCTGTTGCTGGTGCATTTGACTCATCACTGTCAAATTTGTCCTCAGGAACAACATTTTTTTTTTTGCTGGTTCTGATTGTTTACTTATACTTGCTTCAGATATATTAAGGGGTGATGTGGCAATACACACTTGCCTTGCCTTTGTGTTCCTGTGCTGGAGCTACTTGGATAGCTTTGTCATTACTACACCTATTTTCAAGTGGCTGGACATCTGGAAATATGAAATAATGTTAGCAATTTCCAACAAACGTATAGTTTGTAAATATATAGGATTATATGTGTACTGTCGTAGTAGTAGTAGTAGTATTTAACTTCCTAGTCATCATCATCAGCCCATATAATATATCCCCTTGCTGGACACTGGCCTTCACTACCATTGAGAGGGTTTTTAGGCCTTAGTCCACCACGCTGGCCTAGTGCTGGTTGGTGGATTACACACCTAAGAAAATCCTAAGAACATTTAGGTGTGCAGGTTTCATCACAATGTTTTCCTTCACTGTTAAAGTAAGTAAGTGATATTACACTGTGATAAATTTTCATTTTCACAAACTTCCTAGTACCTTATGTAATAGGAACTGAGATCCACTTGCCCATTTTGGCTACTTCCACTAACTAACTAACTATTCTCATTTTTTCTGATATTGTTATTTGATTAGGAGATCAGCTGTGTGTGTAACTAATTATTGACAGTTACACCTACCTTGACTACAAGATGGCAAAGGTATAATAATACGACACATCTCATTTTTAGTCGTCTCTTCAATTTCCTTGATAATAGTGAGTCTTTGCCGTTTCACAAATGCAGGCCGAGGTTCACTATGAGTGAATTTTCGTTTTCTATCTGCCCGACAATCGAATTTGGATGGTAAACAGTTTGGTTTCATTCGAATTCATTTGATGGAGCTCATTATCTTGTATTGCATATAATTCTCCATGTCGTTTTCCAGCTAAGACATGAAATAATTTTCCAACAATTTCAATACATAACCTATAAAAAAAATATTAAAATGTTATTTTACTAATGTTAGGAATATAATTTCGACTGTGTCAAAATGTTATTATAATGTATACCTACATTATCTCTTGAAAGATAAATAATGAACATATTTACTTATTTTTTTATATTACCTATGTGAACTCTTAACCTATCTTTTTTATACCTTCATAGCGATAGGTATATAGGAGGATGGAAAAAATGTATTTGGGCTAACTTTACGCGAATGCACATTATTTTATTTATTTATTTTTTAATTTTTTTAATTAAACTGTATACCAATTAATTGATCCTTCAGGATTTATAATTGTTTATTTTTCACGATTAAAACCGCATAGAAAGTTTAGGCATTATAGTGCATTATAGTTGACGCATGCGCCATAGATTATACACTTATGGCATGCGCAGTACACATATTTTGTATACATTTATTCAACTAATACAATTAATTAAACAAAAAATGAGTAATTTCGAACGAGAACAAACGTATTTTATATAAGAACAATCGAAAATGAATATTTACGAGTAATTAAGGACGAAAAAATATTAAAAATTGCAATCGAGGGGCTAACTTTTAGATATATTTTTAATATTTTTTTAAAAATAAATAAATGGGGAACAAACAATTATTAACAGTGAACAATCAAGAACAAATGATGAACAAACGAATTAATAGAAAATAAGTAGAAAACAGGAAAAAAAAATTTTTTTGAGGGGCTAACTTCATTTTCCTAATTTTCTGAACTGTTTTGTACCATTTTTTTTTTTTCTGAACTGTTGTGTTGTGTTTTGTGGTGACCATTTCAATAAAATTAAAATAACTATTTCAATTTAGTAATACTCTGAAAACATGAAAGAATTGACACTAAAAACTACAGATGCATAAATAAAGATAAATTTATCATACAATCCCTAAACATCAAGCTTTCAAAATGAAACTAATGAAATTAATACGTTCAAGTATTTTTCAAGGATTGTCATTATTATTTCTTCTGGGATATCTTTTAGGAGTTTTAAATTTGCATTTCAGCGACAAAAATAACTATTGTTTCATGACATATATGTTTGAATATCCACAATTTGTGGTGAGTAATTTAAAATGCGATTTAATAAAACGTTACCTAATAATGTTTACAAATTTTATTTTTAGCATCTGTCTATGCCAGAAAACAAAATTTATCCACAATATGCCTTATTTGCATATAGTGAAGGCAGATTCACAGAGAGAGCAAGAAAAATGTGGTATGTTCTTTCACAGTTATCAATAGGAAATAGTTGAACAAATAGCATGGTATCAATGTTTCATAAAGAATGCATGTATATTTAAACTAAATATATTGTGGCTATGTTGAGTTATATTAGCTCTTCTTATAGGTTTGACGGAGTACCAGTGTTATTCATACCAGGCAATTCTGGTAGTCACATGCAAGCAAGATCACTGGCATCTGTGGCCTTAAGAAAAGCCTTGTCTGGAGGATATGATTACCATTTTGATTACTTTGCCAGTAAGTTACGAGTTAAATAAACTTATCATTCTATTCATAGTTAGGAATAGCTTTAAAATAGTAATTTTCACCTTTTTACTTCAATAAGAAATCTCCAATGATATTAAATAATTAATGTGGATATGTAGGGACATAATGAGATTGCACCTATTACAGAAAAGATAAAGTAGCCATAGTAGTAAGGTACATTAAAGTACATTAAACACTAAGGATATTGTGGAAAAAAAATACATAAATTCATTACAGTAAGCTATAATGAGGAGCTCTCAGGCCTTTATGGAGGAGTTCTACAAAGTCAAACAAGATTTGCAGCTGCTTGTATAGCAAAAATATTGGATCTGTATAAAGAAAATAATTATATTAAATCTGTACCAACATCTGTTATCCTCATTGGACATTCAATGGTGAGTATTAATAACAATTTTATTTTAAAGATTTTTTATTGATTCCAATAATATTTGGTTGCTATTCAAACTGTGCTGAATCAGTGGACTGTTGCAGACATCTTAAGACGAGATGGCATATGATGCATATTTTTTTTACTTTATCACTTTTTATGATAGGCCTCTCAGATGATCTATATGGAGCCTGAATGAAGGCAGGCAATACATCTGTATATGTGCATTTATTTATTTTTCTTTTTGGCATATGAACAGGACCGGTCAGTAAAGTGGGTAATGAAATCTATAGACAACAAAATCTGTTTTCATTGTAAATGTCATAGGTGTATTTAAAAAATTTAGTGAAAGTGAAACACAAATAAAATAGTTTTAGTGTTAAAGTTTATAATTATATTAAGTTAAACTTTTATTTTATGAAATTTTTAGGGAGGTCTTGTGGCCAAGCGTTTGTTGGTTCATCCAAGTACAGTCAATTCGACAAGTATAGCAATCACTTTAGCAGCTCCTTTAGAAGCCCCACTGATTAACTTTGATATAGCTATGAATGATTACTATTTAAGTATGAATCATGAATGGGAAAATTTCGTAAAAGGCAATCAATTGATGACGGATAAGAAGATGCTTTTAAGTTTTGGAAATGGACCAAGAGATTTACTAATGCCTTCAGGCTTAACATTATCAAACGACAGTGATATAAATACATTGGTATGTATTGATTAGTTAATTAGTTAAAGCTTTTGGTTAAAAAATATGAGAAACGGGCCTTAGAGGTCTTACTTATTGATACTCTGCTTGTCTTTTAGTCAGAATTTCTCTCTATTTTTCTTTTCTCTATTAATTTCTATTTTAATATAATTGAGATCTGTATCATATGTATGGGTTTTGGAGACCTTTGCTCATCTGCATGCAATAAAAAACAAACAAATTTCTTTGGAGTTGAGTCTTCCCTTCAACTTTCCCTATATTTATGACAGTTTTAGATTGATTTGGAACAGAAATAACCAGAATTTTCGGTTTTCTATATGTGTGTGATCACAGTATACTATTTTACAAAATGACACACAGCGACATGGCCTAAACATCTGTCGTGTTGTGGTGTCTTAGAATTTATTTGTATCATGTATATATACACTATGAAACAGTTTTATTTCAGACGACAGCGATACCAGGCGTTTGGGTATCACCGGATCACGTCTGTATTGTATGGTGCAAGCAACTTGTTATGGCAATAAACAAATACCTGTTTTCGATAGTTAATCCTATGACGAAACAAATAAGTTACGATAAACAGTTGCTAATGTCGAGAGCCAAGCAGTATTTTCAGGTTTGATATTTTCTATAAGATTTGTTGCTTTGAAACAGCAAGAGATCTATAGCTGTGAGTAGGATCGGAATATGCTATTTACTTAATTACACTAGTTTTCACTTTTATAGTTCTAGTAGCAAACTAGGCCAGATTTGCTGTTCAATGTTTGACTTGACTTTGATCTGATCATCATTCATATGTTCAGCAGCTAGGCCAATCTGATGATTCC